>NC_046159.1:8612447-8689947 GCF_011064425.1 Rattus rattus
ATAGACGGATGATATCTGCACGGATCTGATGCTTTAAGGCTTATTATAAATATAAAGGCTTTGTGTCTCTTATTTGGGAACTAAATGATCTAAGGTTGGATAGAAACCCCCAAACAATATTTTACCATGACACATAATGCTCAAATAATGTTTACACTCAACACAAACTCACTAAATGCACACATACATGCACATATGCACACACACAAGCAGGCACATCACATAGAAGCTGACAACAGACCATCAACTAACCGAGGGGTCCCTGCTTCCTTTCTTCTGGGGCCTCTGACCCTCATCAGATGATAAAGAGACTGAAGACTCACAGGTTTTCCAATAATTCTGTCGTCGGTGTCCAGAAAGACCATGTCATGCAGCTTAGATTTGAGGAAGTCTAGCTGCCAACATGTCCTTCTAATTTGGCTATGGCCAGTGGTGCTTCGCCAGTTTTCCCTAATGCTATTTCAGCAGGGACCTCCCCTTCAACATTCTTTGGGATACAGCACTTTAATTTCCTTCTCTTGTATTATTTTATTATCTTATGACAATTGTTTCTGTTGTTTGTTATTATTATTATTATGTAGTACAGGGATGGAGCCCAGGGCCTTGTGCTTGCTTGGTTGGATTAATAAGTAACCGGGTAATTAATGAGGCATCCTTATGTGTACATGTGTGAAGCAATTTCTGAATAGACTAACCAGGGGGGAGGAATATAGATGACCCATCCCATGTGCTGGGGATCCTCACTGAATAAAAGGAATAGAAACAAAGCCAGTTGAGCTTCCTGGTCCAACCAAGGTGTGACACACCTTGTGTGTGTCACACTCACACACCCCACTCAGTCACTGACTAAGAGTCAACTCTGCCACATGGCTTGCCCCAGCCCCGATTGACAGTATCCCTTCAAACCAAGAGCCCCCCAAAAAAATATCCTTTCTTCCTTAAACTGCTCCTGTCGTACATTCTGTCATAGCAAGAAGAAAAAGAGATAGGGTACCAACAATCATTCTAGCTCTGAACTAATGTCCCTGTCCTTGAATTGGATGGTTCTCAGCCTTCTGGCTTTCCGTGTGTCCTTTGCTATGTAGGTGATTCATCTGCACTCCCGCACCCTGGCTACCCCAGCTTGTTACAGGAAATAGCTTGACTTTCTTATCAGCAGAAGTACCAAAAATCCATGCATGCCCACCACGTTGGAGCCAACCTTCCCAACCCCTCTCCTTGATTCCCAGAGGGCTTACTTTCTTCATTCAAACGATTACAAACTCAGCCTCTCTCTCTCTCTCTTTTTCTCAGAATTACTACCCCATAACAGATGCCAACTGAAAAAGGGAGAGAGAGTGTGTGTGTAATGTTTTCTGCCTTTGGAAGCTGGTCTCGGCTCAATCAATTTGCCATATTTAACATTCAAATTTTATGCGTATGCTAATAATGTTTCATTAAAATTCATGCGTATTCTGACATCTTTCAGTTTCACTTCTTTTCCCATGGTTTACAATTTCTACTAAATTCTATTAAGTATTACATTGCAAGTGCAATCATTTGCCAGCAAGCTTCTGTATTCTCTCCACATCTGAGAAAATTGAAATTTAAATACTAAAACCTTCCAGCATCCGTTGTATGTGTTTTGACCTTGCGTAGTTCAGAATTCAGGCTGTTGGGTTTTTTTTTTTACATTCATTAACCTCGGGGTGCTTGTGTGTGTTGCTGAATGGGGAGGGCAACCCAATACCCTCTGCTTCAGAAATGCCTAAAGAATCTGGAGAACCAAGAAGCTAAGGAGTCATGGGAGCTTTGCACCTGGGACTCAAGACTTCCCTCTGCGTATTATTCCTGGATGCTTTTGGAACAGCTGCTTCTATTTTCACACTTGAGATACTCGGGTGCTCATTAACTACCATGGAAGTAATCTAATCGCCACACAGTAGGTGTGGATGTGGGGAGGGGGTCATTTTGGGGTTTAACTTAAATAATGTGAATGTCTCATTACTTCCAACTCTACGTTTCTGCTTGAGCTTCTGAAACAAAACTTCATGTCCACTCTTAAATAGTAATCTTCAGTTCTCTCCACACAGTGGGATCTCCATTGTCTCCACTCCTCTCAACTGTGTATGTGCAGTGCCCTGACCCCAGCTCTCCCTGACCCAGTAGGCCTACTTTCTCTCCCTCAGTTTACCAGACCCAACCGTCATCCTAGAAGCCCTCCGTCTCAGATCCCCACATCTTACTCTGTCCCATTGTAGAGCAATTGCTGCAGAACCAGTCTGCAGAACCAGTCTTCAGACAGCCCAGAAGACATGAGTAGGATACCACAAAGCTAGCAGTCTTTTGTAGCCGTCTTCGGCCTGAGAGCTAGCATCTCCCTGTAACTATGTTTAACGCTTTTTGATTAGTTTCCAGCTTGGGAGAAACCTAAAGTCATTTGATCAGCATCTTGATAGAAAATTAAGACTTCTCAATCATATGCTGATTGAGTTTGGGATTAAGTTATGGTCAATGATGAAAAACTTTGTCACACTAGAAATAAAGCGTTCTGTCCAGAATTATCAGTTCTTTACTTTTTTACCATTTGAAGAACTAAAGGGTAAGTTATGAGCAGACTTCCTTTGAAGAGCATCTATTTTGCTATACGAGGAAACTGTAGATGTTCCAGCTACTGCACATGCCTAGACTTTGGCTTGCACAGATGCTGAACCAATGATTTCAATAGGCCCTGAAATGTTGAACACATACATCTAGTTATGTCTGTTTGGCCTTCAAGACACTAAAAATAACCAAAAGGGATCAAAAATAAAACCAATTTGCCCCAGCAACTAAATTGTGTTTGCTTGTGTATCCTGCAGACAAACTGATG
This sequence comes from Rattus rattus, assembly GCF_011064425.1. Lineage (NCBI taxonomy): Eukaryota > Metazoa > Chordata > Mammalia > Rodentia > Muridae > Rattus > Rattus rattus. Next base: position 8,615,299 of record NC_046159.1, read on the forward strand.
GAGTAAAGGAACCATCAGTCTTGTCCAGCTCTGATCACTGTGAGCTACAATAATGGCTGCCCTGGGGGCCGTGGCCACATGGCAGTAATGGCACAAATGTGATGCAGGCAACCAGCACTTTCTGATTACACTTAGGCCCCACTCCATGAGACAAACCTATACCTGGAGCCATTATTGGATCAAGAACTATGACTAGACAGGTTATATAGACCCTAGGGGGAAAAATCCTACCATCTGCTCAACAGACATTAAAGGGACTCCTAAGGACATTGCTATAGCCATAAACTGATTCTCTCTCAACCCTCATTGGAGAAGCTTCTATCTAAGATAGATGAGGATTGCCACGGAGATCCACAGCTAGCCACAGAAAGTAAGAGAACGTGCATTGCTAAATTCTATATGGAACATACCATTAACGTGTTGCGTATAGGGAACATATGGATATTTTCCCCCACAACACGGGATCATGATAGAAGACAGGGTAGAAGGAATATAAGAGCCACAGAAAAATAGAGGAGGAAACAGTGTCTTCTGGACACAATGGGGAAGCTGCTCATAAGACCTCACAGTGGTTGTGAGAGCAGGCACAAGAAGGGAGTTGGGCACCAAATCCCCCATCTCTAGCTGTTCCAATATTTACAATTAGCACTAGAAAAGGTAAGGATACTTTTCTCTGAGTGTGAGCTGACTCGACCAGCTGACCATGCCCCAGGGAAGGCCACTTATCCAAGAATATTTAGTAGGGGAAAAATTGGTCTTGATGGGTTAGTTTTTATAAAGGACATAAATTTGGGTGAACAGGCTAGAACTATGGATCAGGGATGAGCTGAAGGCCAGCGAATATGGTCAAAACACAAAACGCGTTTTACAACATTCTCATAATAATTTTAAAGTATGTATATATTTAGTCTGATTGTGTATGTGTGTGTGTGTGTGTGTGTATGTGTGTGTGTGTGTGTGAACTTGCTTAACTGTAGCAATGTACTTAAGAGTAAATCCCTGACCTGATTATTGCTGTAAACTCATTACCTCAGCCTCTACTTTCTCATGGCCAGTGAAAATATAAACCCTGCACCATTACAAATTCCAACTGCAGCCGAACACATCCAATTATAATCAGTTGCATGAAGCTGCGCTCCGCATTAGGCATAATTAAGCATGTGATAATAATCAGTATAATAACATTTAATGTGCCGTGGTAGCATTTATAAACTGCTCGTGTGGATTCTAAAGAACAGAGTACAAGTCAAAGCCAGCCATCACGCTCTGTAACCCTTTCCTTGTTGAAATTTCATGCCTGCTCCCTACTAGAGAACTTTCGATATACCTACCTGAAAAGGGAAACTTGGATTTGCCTAAGGACACTGCATTTGTTCTTAATTTTAAAAGCCTCTCCTTTTATCAGAATCTTACTTACTTTTGTGATCTTTAATACATTCTCCCTTAAATGTTGACACCCTAGAAGAGAACCTATTGCTGACATTTTCCAGAATTTTAAGCATTCTTTTATCAGAATCTTACTTACTTTTGTGATCTTTATTTTTTTTTTCCTGTTTTCAGATAATGGGTTGCACTTTGGGAAAGTAAGAGTGCTTGTTCTTGTGGTGCCAATTAGGGCAATTCTCCCATAATGACACTGGAATTGTTACCTGATTCTTTTTTTTTTAATTTATTTTTATTAACTTGAATATTTCTTATATACATTTTAGTGTTATTCCTTTCCGGTTTCTGGGCAAACATCCCTTCCCTCCCCCTTCTTATGGGTGTTCCCTCCCCACCCTCCCCCCCATTGCTGCCCTCCCCTGACAGTCTAGTTCACTGGGGGTTCATTCTTAGCAGGACCCAGGGCCCCCCTTCCACTGGTGCTCTTACTAGGATATTCATTGCTACCTATGAGGTCAGAGTCAGGGTCCAGTCCATGTATAGTCTTTTAGGTAGTGGCTTAGTCCCTGGAAGCTCTGGTGGCTTGGCATTGTTGTACATATAGGTCTCGAGGCCCCTTCAAGCTCTTCCAGTTCTTTCTCTGATTCCTTCAACGGGGTCCTATTCTCAGTTCAGAGGTTTGCTGCTGATAATCGCCTCTGTATTTGCTGTATTCTGGCTGTGTCTCTCAGGAGCGATCTACACTTCTGCAGTTCTTTGCTTCATCCATCTTGTCTAATTGGGTGGCTGTATATATATGGGGCACATGTGGGGCAGGCTCTGAATGGATGTTCCTTCAGTCTCTGTTTTAATCTTTGCCTCTATCTTCCTGCCAAGGGTATTCTTGTTCCCCTTTTAAAGAAGGAGGAAGCATTACATTTGATCATCCGTCTTGAGTTTCATTTGTTCTAGGCATCTAGGGTAATTCAGGCATTTGGGCTAATAGCCACTTTATCAATGAGTGCATACTATGTATGTCTTTCTGTAGTTGGGTTAGCTCACTCAGGATGATATTTTCCAGTTCCAACCATTTGCCTACAAATTTCATAAACTCGTTGTTTTTGATAGCTGAGTAATATTCCATGATCTTTAATACATTCTCCCTTAAATGTTGACACCCTAGAAGAGAACCTATTACTGACATTTTCCAGAATTTTAAGCATTCCCCCAAGTGGCTGAGTTTTTTGCTAACACAGTAGAGTGGTTTAATAATTTTTGATTAATTGTCCCTGCAATTTAAGAAGGTCTCACCTCTGGTTTATCTTAATAATGAAATTTCTGTTGTACCCTTGCAAAATAAAATCCATGTCCATTCAATGGGAGAAAGCGTTTATTCTAACACATAGTGGTTTTTTATTTTTAAAATTTTTATAGATATGTATTCAGTGTACAGGTTTCACAAAGACATGTTCATAAAGCTTACCATATACTTCAGCTCTATGTCCCCTTTATCCCACTCCCCACTCTCATTATTTACATTCATAACCTCAGACGTTCTCACTTTCCACCTTTGGATTTTTATACACATATGCAATTTTATACATGCAATGTTTGTCTGCCCTTTATCTACTTTGTTTTGCTTAATGTGTTGATAGCCAGTGGTGTCTGTTTTCCTGCAAGTGACGTGATCCAGTTCTTTACAGACGAGTAAAACTCCATTGTGTACACATGCACTGCCTCTCCACTCTTCTCTTGATAGACACCCGAGCTACCTCTATGATTTAGCTGATGGAGCAGTAGCAACACCATGGATGTGCGGGTGTCTCTGTGCTGTTCCAACATGGGAACAGTACACACCATGGACCGTGTGGTGGTTTCATTTTTAGCCTTTTGGGGAGCCTCTGGATTCGCTTACATGGGGTTCACAAGTTTACATTTCTACCAGCAGTGAATGAGGTCCCTTTTTCCCATTTTCTCACCATCATTTGTTACACTCCTTTCAATGCCAGCCATTCTACCTGTGGTGAGATGAAGTCGCAGTAACCATTTTTAGTGTCCTTTTCCTCTCTGTGATTCTTAGGTCGATTAGGACGGAGCTGAAGTAGCATTCCCAACCTCCGTGCTCTTTATTCAGCTGGGCTAACTTCACTCATCGTTAAATGACAATACTCACTAGAAGTCAAAGCCTTTATTTTGCTAGAGTGAAGAAGACGATAAACTCTATGGTGTGGCCAAATTTAATTGGCCGCTGTATGATTTATTGGGCACTGAAGTCCCTGAGTCTAGACAGAACCTCACTTAGGCTTAGAACCCTCTAGACAGAGGTTACCTAACAAATTAGTTCTTAATGAGCTTTGGCCTGCATTCTCATTATAAACACACGTAGATGGCTTTTTTCATCTCCTGTTTGGTTTCAGTTTTCTGTGTGTGTGTGTGTGTGTGTGTGTGTGTGTGTGTGTGTGTGTGTGTGTGTGTGTTGCTGTCATATAACTCCAGGGCCAATTGTATGCATTCCAGGCAGACACTCTAACACCAAGTCCACGCATAACCTTATTTCATGACAGTTTGACTGGCATTCTCTCTGACTCTGTTTACTATTGTACCTTTAAAAGCTACTCTGAATAAAGCTTTTACTTGTTGGTGGGTCTTCTTTGTTTTGTTTTGTTCTGGTCAGTACTAGGGAGCAAACCTAAGGTACCCTCTGCTGGGGTCTTTATTCTCCGTTCTGTTTTGGAGACAAGGCCTCATTGTGTGACCCAGACTTGCCTTGAATTCACTGTGTAGCCCAGGCTGGCTTCAAACTCACAATCCTCCTGCACTGTTTTCCAACTCCTGCTATTACAGGCGTTCACCACCACATCCGGCTGTGAGGTTGCTCGTTTGCTTCTTCACTGTGTTGTACAAAGAACTAAACCAAGGCTGTCTGTGTGTTATGCAAGTGTGCCACCACGGAGCTATATACCCATCCCTTATTAAACTCTTAGCTATGCAACCTTCTAGGTGAGTACCCTGTCACATTATATAAGCAACCACTTTTTGTTCAGAAACTCAAAACTGGCAGAGAGTACCTCTCAGGATACTTTTCATTTCATCTTTCCAAAATGAGAGTGGAAATCAACAGGAGGAAACCTTCATCCAAAAGGCTTTTCAACTGATAAACAAATTATGCAAACTACCATGCTTCAGAGGAGAAATCCATATTGCCAGAGTTGACTTGACTTGACGAGGGAAGAGCTGATATGGGTAGAGTAATCCATTCACATATCATCTGTGCTGGGAAGAAGAAACAGGGAGGGATGAATAGGAAAGCTGAAAGGGCTCTCACCTCAGGTACAGTCTTGTATAATGGTCTCGGTGACTCACCTGCCTGTCCACAGAGAGTTAAGGTGGTGTCAGTGACAAGTTTCTCCCTTCTTTGAATATAAAGAGAACAATCATGGATTTAGATAGAATTCCTCTTTTTCCTAGACAGTGTCTCCCTATGTATTTCAGTGGAGTAGTTGGAATGAGACATTGCCCTCCCCACCATGAACTTAGGCATTTGTACACTTGGACTCAACTTGGTGGCATTTCTTAGTGAGGTTTGTGTTAGGCTGAGGAAATCTGGGAGAAAGCTCTTGGATTAAAAGGTCCCTTCTACTTTACTTGCTCTCTCTTCTTTGTGATTGTGGCTCAAGATGTGACCTTCTTGCCCCTGCAACCACGCCTACTGCTGTTTGCTGCCATGGTGCAAACATGGGTGCAAACAGGGTGCACCATGGGTGCTGCTTGCCCTCCATGGTGACTCCTCTGTAACTGTGAGTCAAGGTAGACGCTCCCGTCTGCACACTGTCTTGGTCATGATGTTTAATCTCAGCAATAAAAAAAAATGAATATACCCAGGCTAGCCTTGAACTCAAAATCTGCCTACCTTTGCCTCTTGAGTGGTAGGAGTGCAGGTATGCACATCATGCCTGGCAGGACCCTACTCGAATCCCTACTTTATTTGCTACTGTTTATAAATGATGGTGGCTGATACCAAAAACGAAGCCAAAAGAAAATGAGGAAACTATATGAAAGCACCATGATTCTTTTACCCTCAAAAAAGAAGAGCATCTGGCTCATGAATATTGAAATGAGAGGTGGGAGCAGGAATGTTGTATCCTGGAGGAGGAGACTTCTCACCTGCTCTCTGTTCTGAAATCCCCCAAAGCACTCACTTATGCCAGAAATGTTTGTCTACTGTGGACCAAGCTCTGCACCAGAGACACAAGCATAAATAATGCATGATCTCTGCTCTCACAAGACTTGCATTTTAATTAGGGAAGCTAACTGAAGTAAATACGAACCAACTACAGGGTGCTATGGTAATTGTGGAAAGCATACCACAGAGGAAACAAAGGTGAGAAGGCAAGAAACACAGTCAGATAAAAAATAAAAACAAAGCAAAAATATGCAGAACTACCACACGTGGTGATCAGCCTGACCGAGCCCATGCAGTGGCTGAACGTTGCCCATGACCACAGGGCAACAAGCCCATTATTGATGATAGTGAGTGGGTGATGCAAGAAGAAAGGCAGTGATGACCTCCAGCTGGCAACCCCGCCCTTCCTCTCCTGTCTATCATTCCATCCTGTACTCTCCTCATTACCCATCTACAATATGACCTTTACTCTCGAATATCCTCTTCTCGTTCCCCCTTTCTTGCTAGACCACGTCTCATAGCAAAAGACAAGCTTGATTATACTCACTCTTCTTTGTCACGCACAGGCGCCACTTTCCCTGGAAAGATGTGACCTCAGATAAGACCCAGGTCACTAGGGTACAGGCAAAGGAGCTGTCCCATCCGAGTCCAGATTTGTGATCCAAGCACTGGGCTTGTTGACAGGAACACGGGAGAGCTGTTACCTGCAGAAACACGAGTGGCCCAAAGGCAGCTACATTGTTAGAAAGCCCACTCCAGTATGAGAGAAAATTCATGAAGGAGGTACCGGTGGAGCCCCCTGTCCAACGTGAGGCAACTCAACAGGACAAAACTGTCCTCACTGTACCAGTGTTTACTCGTAGTCTCTCCCCACTAATGGAAGCTTATGGAAGGTAGGAACGGGGTTGACCTTGAAAGATGTCACATTCTCTGAACCCCCAGTGAACTAGACTGTTGGGGAGAGGGAAGCAAGGGGGGGAGGGTTGGGAGGGGAACACCCATAAGGAAGGGGAGGGGGGAGGGGTTTGTTTGCCCGGAAACCGGGAAAGGGAATAACACTCGAAATGTATATAAGAAATACTCAAGTTAATAATAATAATAAAAAAAAAAGAAAGAAAGATGTCACATTCTAAGAATGAAACGATTAGAATCTAAAGGAGTTGAAACAAGACATCGTTGCAACATAGGGTGTGTTACATTCACAGAGTGCAATTCTCAGAAGCGAATTGAACATGGCTCGAAAATATTCTTACTAATACTTTCATTTTTTTAATAAAATTTGCATTTGTGGCCATGGAGGCCATCAACAAAGCACAGGACCCTAACGTCTTCCATTAAGTTGCACACCCTATCGGCCTCATTGCCTCTCAACAGCACCAAGGGTTATAATTGAGCCTTTACCATGTGAAGCTCTGAGAGACAATCCAACACATACGACAGCAGTAACATACAAGGAAACTTTTCCAGAGAAGACATGTTTGACTATAAAGAATATAAGGAAATTGTTCCCGAATCTGAACAGAAAAGGATAGTATCTGAACATTGAAAAATCTAGGGTTGGGGATTTAGCTCAGTGGTAGAGCACTTGCCTAGCAAGTGCAAGGCCCTGCGTTCGGTCCCCAGCTCCGAAAAAAAGAAAAGAAAAGAAAAATCTATGCATCTGTGTATTAGACAACAAAGGAAGAATATGTTTTCTACTCTCTGTCCTCTATCTCACTGATAAATCACCGTACTTCTTAGATACGTACGATATTTGTCATAAGTTTAATCAAATTGTTTATAACTCCCAAGGGCTCTGGGTTCCCAGAACTGGTCATGTTTCCGTTCGCCTGCCTGTTGGTTTTGATCTCTCTCCTCTCTTCCTTATAACCTATACAGTAGTATACATAGGACATCTGTCTCTCGGATGACTGAAAGAACAATAAGGAAACTTCATCTTTGATACTGCAGCAGTACGACTGCTTAAGCAAGGTTCCAACGATGACATCAGTCGAGATGCTGATACGAAGCAGGGAAAGCTCATGGGGCCCCACCCCTAGATGAATAACTATTGGCAACTAAGGATCTCTTAGGAAAGTAGGCCTAGCCTCTCTCAGGAGTGAGACCCCTAATTGGTTATCCAGTACCAAGCAGTCAACCCTGAACATATATACATTTAGTCGTTCATATACATACAAGCAACACTAAATGGAATCAGCATGTTATATTTACATATATATACATATATATATATGTAACAATAATGAAAATGGCTATTCATTTGAAAGGGAGAGGAGTGGGTTATGAGATGAGTAGGAAAGAAAAGACATGGGAAATGCTGAAAGCAGAAAAGAGAGAAATGATGTAATTATATTTCAGTTAAAAGTTTTAAAATGTTTTAAAGTGTTCCATTTTGCTTTTTCAAAAAAAAATCCTACTTTAGATGGATATTTCAAAAACCACGGATATTTCAAATTATTCTATATATGGCTACCTTTCTTGTTGCTGTGATAAAATGTCTGTCTTAAGAACTTCAAAGAGGACAGGCTTTTTCTAGCTCACAGGATGACTACAGTCCACCCTGGTGGAGAAGGCACTCCAACAGAAGCAGCTTTGGCTGTGGTGGGAGGAGTTTGCTTCCAATTTGTCAGATCAGAAAGCAGATACCGGACAGGAATTGACCAAACTATAAACGATTATGCCTGCTCATATACTGTATGGACACATACACTATACACATACGTCGTAAGTGATGCTGTCTCTGACTCTGGTATTACTCTGAGGAGTAGGGTGAACAACTGAGAGCTATTTCTGAGTCAAGATTGTGTATAGCTTGCATACCGTAGGAAGAACGTGATTCGATCGGAGATTTACATCCCTTAAAATGACATGGCAAAGACTCAAAGGCCGGTGTTTATGGATGAAAATTATAAATATATAGTACTCGGAACAAAAGGTATAGGAAGTAAAGAAGAGAGGACTCCTTCTCTGGCTTCTTTTTTCCCCAGACTCAGGGACAGACATTTAAAGTTCCCTGAGAACTAGTTCCGTATGAAAATTTGCTCATTAATTCTCTTTCTTCCTGCTTTTACTCTTCAGAGTGAGTCCAGAGCATTGAGACATTGATCCTCGGCCAATAGGAAACCCTTCATTCCTCAACTCTGCATGCTTATTAAGCACTGATGAAGGCCCAGAGCAATGCTTTGAACTTGCAGGTTACGTTTCCTTACCCAGCACCCCACAATGTCTCTGGAGTCCTCATCGCGACTGCCCCAGAAGGACAACAGATGTCACTCTCATGTTTCCCTAATGCTCCTTCTCTCCAACTTGATTTTTGTCTGCTCTTTTAACTCCTTTTAGAAAGAGAACCGTATTCTTGGCTCAGAAAATATGGGTTTGCTTTATTTTGCATAAGTTTGCATAATGAGGCAAGAACTCAAAATATGAGTAAATAAATTCTTCGGCCAACCTAAGTCATTGTATTCAAGTTCAACATGGGTGGTGCTACACATGAAAAATACCTATAATTGTTAAGGTAATCACAATCTGGATCAAGAAGAGGTAAGAGTCTTCTGAAAGGGCATAGCCCACTAGGCTTGTGAGAGGCCCTGGAGTTAGTCTGTTTTCACTAAATAGCTCTACAGAGTATGAACTGGGACCCTTCTTTTCCACCAGTGCTACTGGTGGTAAATATAGCTCAGATGTGGCCCCTCCAGAGAAACCTTTTATTAACGTCTTTGATTCGGAACCCTAGCATTTTTTTTTCTGCTCACAGTAAAGTAATCCTTTTTTTTCCACTTGAAACTATTGTATTTCTCTCTCCATTACCCCATTAGACATTTTTTACTAAATGTGTGACTTAGCATTGCTCTCCACTAAAATGACCTGTGGAGTCCATCCCTGTGCTTTGGGAACATGATCTACAACTCTGAAATTTCAGCAAGTAGCTTAGATATTTCTCACTGACATGAAATTTTTGGTCCATTCCTGTATAATCATATGTACACACATACACACAAACACATACAATCCCATAACAAGCACATTCCTCCTTCTGAGAGAAAGCTACACTAAGCATATATTGGAACATTGAATTTTTCTTTTTGCATCAGTCACTGAAAGGAATGATGATTGACCTGGAGGAGGGTGGCCAGTCACTGAGAGATGATGGAAAGTTGTAACACCTTTCTGAAAATCTGCCTCTCACTTTCATTCACTGGCAAATATATCTACTTAAGAGTCAGGGTCCTCCATCGTCTGTAATTCTCCTACACTCCCATCTGGAAATGGAACATGTTTGAGCCACATGATTCCTTCTGACTTCAAGAGGCTAAGCATGTGGAGCTGATTGAAAGTACATAGAGAAGAAACGTCTACAATGTCAAAACTCTGAAAGTTTGGGGAATTAGTAAAGTACTACAGATCACAGTTGAACCAAGTAAGTGCATTAACTACATGAAAGACTTTGACATTTTCCTACTCTCTTCTGCTGAGAACAGATTTCACTATCCCAATTAGCTTTGTAGCTGAGTTTTGTTATTTTTATTGTTTTGGTTTTAGAATTTTATGTATGAGTACTATGTATTTTCATATTGTCCACATCCTGTAATTATTTTTCCCCTGTTCCCTGCACCAAAATCAGAAATTCATATATATATATATATATATATATATATATATATCTCAAGTTGGGACATGGTCAGCTTATCAGGAGTCTTATTTCTGAAGGAAATTTACACACACACACACACACACACACAGCCACCAACTACCTATAACTCTTAAACTAAGGGTATGGCCTTTCAAGTCCTTCCTCTGTTATTATTATTATTGTTGTTAATATCATTGAATATTAATTGATGTGGTCTCCCATGGGTCTTGTACAGGAAACCACATCGATACAGCAGTCCTGCATGTGTGGAAATCACTGTCTCACTACTGAGACTAGTCCTCTTGGTCCTCTGGCTCGTATAATCTTTCTGCCTCTCTTCCACAATGCTTTCTGAATCTTCGGTGGGAAAGTTGTCTTGTATGTGTCCTTTTTTGAGATGAGGAATAGATGGCCACTAAATCTCTGCGCATTGATCAGTCATGGTTTCCTGTTATGGCTGCTATAAAAATGAAGCTTCTATAATGAGGGGTGAGAGATGAACTAATTAAAGAAAACCCTAGTTAGTGGTTTTAACAGTCTCTCTCATTGCATTTCCCTCTAGTGCTCAGGTAACTATGAAGCTGGTCTATCTCCAACAAGTCCTCCCAGTGGGATCACGTGTAGTGGCTTTCTGTTAGCTTTACTGCCCATCACTAAAACATGTGGAACCATGTGGAATCAGCAACTTACCCACAAATATCAATTAACTAATGATTGCACTGTAACTAGCCCCTGTCAAGTGGATGGACACACACAGCCTTCTTTCTAAAGTGCCCCAGGTGTTTCTAATGAGGCAAAGACATTTGGTGAGAGAAGTGCTGTTCACGATGAAACAAAGACTACTCTACCAAGTGTCACTGGAACTAGAAATGACAAGAAGTACACTGAAAGAAGTATAGCATCCAAAGGCTCATCAGATCGGCTTATCTGCCTCTCTAACCACCCCAGAGTCTGCAGGTCTTCCAGGAGATCTGCCATAACCAGGGACACAGGTGAGACCTCTGCCCAAATAACTGCACCAGCTACAACCCCCACCCGACACAGGACCCCTCACCCTGTGAAACCTCCATTTTCCTTCCTGTCTGAACCTCTGCTAGGGGTGGGGGAGTGTGAATTGGCATACCCACTCCTCCCTCACATCTCACAGCCTGCCCCTATCCCAGGAGATCTGCCTTAACCAGGGACACAAGTCATAGGAGAACTGCCCTAGCCAGAAACATGGCAGGACTGCTCTAAGCAGGGACTCAGGTGTGCATCCCCAACCAGAGACAGCACTGTCTGTCTTCCAGGAGGCCCGCTCTAACCCAGGTCATAGAGGTTGACTTGGCTCCAAGGAGGCAGGCTCCAGACAGAGACACCTAGGCCAGTTGACACCAGAGATAACCAGATGATGAGAGACATGCACAATAACAAAAGCAACAGAAAACAATGCAATTTAGCACCATCAGAACCACCACAGTGAGCCCTGGATATCCTAATATACCTGAAAAGGATGATACTGACCTAAAATCTCATCTCAAGAGAGAATAGAGAATATCCTTTAAGGAGGATATAAATAATTCACTTAAAGAAGTACAGGAAAACACAGGCAAAAAGGTAGAAGCCCTTAAAGAGGAAACAAATTCCTTAAAGAAATATAAGGGGAAAAAATAAATACAGGAAGACACAATCAAAGAGGTTAAGGAATTGAACAAAGCAATCTAAGACCTAAAAATGGAAGTAGAAACAATAAAGAAATCACAAATGAAGGCAACCCTGAAGATGGAAATCCTAGGAATGAGATCAGGAGCTACAGATGATATCACCAACACAATATAAGAGATGGAAGAAAGAATCTCGGGTGTAGAATATACCATAGAAGATATTAACACAATGCTCAAAGAAAATACAAAGTGTAAAAAGTTCCTAATCCAAAACATCCAGGAAATTCAAGACAAAATTAAAAGACAAAACATAAGAGTAATAGGAATAAAAGACAGCAAAGATTCCCAGCTTAAAGGGCCAGAAAACATCTTCAATAAAATCATAGATGAAAACTTCCCTAACCTAAAGAAGAGGTGGCCATAAACATAAAAGAAGCCTAGAGAACTCCAAATAGATAGAAGCAGAAAAGAAATTCTTCCCATCATATAATAGTCAAAACACTAAATGCACAAAACAAAGAAAGAATACTAAAAGCAATAAAGGAAAAAGACCAAGTAACATATAGAGGCAGACCTATAAGAATTACACCAGACTTCTCACCAGAGACTATGAAAGCCAGAAGATGCTGGGAAGATGTCACGCAGACCCTAAGAGAACACAAATGCCAGCCCAAGCTACTATAACCAGTAAAACTCAATCATCATAAATGGAGAAATCAATATATTTTATTACAAAACCAAATTTAAATAATATATTTCTACTAATCAAGACCTACTGAGGATACTAGAAGAAAACCTCCAACACAAAGAGGGTATCTACACTGAAGAAAATACAAGAAATTAATGATATCACAACAAACCCAGATGAAGAGAATAACACACACATAATACCTCTTCCAACAGCAAAAACAACACTGGTCTTTAATATCTCTCAACATCAATGGACTCAATTCTCCAGTAAAAGACATAGGCTAACAGACTGGATATGGAAGCAAGATCCAACATTTTGCTGCATATAGGAAATACACTACCTCAAAGTAAAATGCTAGAAAAAAAAGTTTTCCAAACAAATGGTCCCAAGAAACAAGTAGGAGTAGCCATTCTAATATCCAATAAAATAAACTTTCAACCAAAAGTTATCAAGAGAGATGGGGAAGAACACTTCAACTCATCAAAAAAAAAAAAAAAAAAGATGAAATCTCAATTCTGAACATCTAGGCCCCAAATGCAAGTAAAAGAAAATTTACTAAAGCTCCAAACACATATTGAATCTTACATAATAATAATGAGAGACTTCAACACCCCACTCTCACCAATGGACTAGTCATAACATAAACAGAAACACAGTAAAAGTAATAAAAGTTAAGAACCAAATGAATTTAACAGATATACACAGGACATTTCACCCTAAAACAAAAGAATATACCTTCTTCTCTGCACCTCATGGTACCTTCTCCAAAACTGACCATATAAGCAGTTACAAAAAAAACCTCAGCAGAAACAAGAAGATTGAAATAAGCCCATGCATCATATCAGATCACTTTGGACTTAGGCTAAATATCAAGTAAAAAAAAAAAAAACAGAAAGCCCACATACTCATGGAAACTGAACAATTCTCTACTCAATGATGACTTGGTCAGAGAAGAAATAAAGAAAGAAATTAAAGACTTTCTAAAATTCAATGAAAATGAAGACACACCATACCCAAACTTATGGAATACAATAAAAGATAAGGAGAAAATTTATAGCACTAGGTGCCCTCATAAAGAAATTGGAGAGATCCTACACTTAGCAATTTCATAGGTCACCTGAAAGCTCTAGAAAAAAAGAAGCAAACATACCCAAGAGGAGTAGACGGCAGAAAATAATCAAAGTCAGAATTGGCTAAAATCAACCAATTAGAAACAAAGAAAACTATACAAAGAATCCACAAAAGCAAGAGCTGGGTCTTTAAGAAAATCAACAAGATAGATAAACCCTTAGCCAAACTAACTAAAGGACACAAAGACAGTATCCAAATTAACAATATCAGTAATGAAAAGAGAGACATAACAACAGAAAATGAGAAATTCAAGAAATCATCATATCTTACTACAAAAGCCTATACTCAACAAAACTGGAAAATCTAGAGGAAATGGGTGGTTTTCTAGACAGATACCACATACCAAAGTTAAATCAAGAACAAATAAACTATCTAAACAGTTCCATAACCCCTAAGGAAATAAAAGCAGTCATTAAAAAACAGAAAAAGCCCAGGGTCAGAGGCTTTTAGTGAAGAATTCTACCAGACCTTCAAAGAAGTGCTAATGCCAATACTCCTCAAACTATTCCACAAAATAGAAACAGAAGGAACACTGTCTAATTCATTGTGTGAAGCCACAGTTGCTCTGATAACTAAACCACACAAACACCCAACAAAGAATGAGAACTTCAGACCAATTTCACTTATGAATATTGAAGCAAAAATCCTCAATAAAATTCTTGCAAACTAAATCCAAGAACATATCCAAACCATCACTCATTACGATCAAGTAGGTTTCATCCCAGGGATGCAGGGATGGTTCACTATATGAATATCCATCAACACAATCCACTATATAAACAAATTCAAGGAGAAAAATCACATTATCATCTCAACAGATGCTAAAAAAGCCTTTGAAAAATATCCAACACCCCTTCGTGTTAAAAGTCTTGGATAAATCAGAAATTCAAGGCCCATAATTAAACATAGTAGAAGCACTATACAGCAAACCAACAGCCAATATCAACTTAAACAGAGAGAAACTTGAAGCAATCCCACTAAAATCGCAGATAAGACAAGGCTGTCTACCCCCTCCCAATCTATTCAGTATAGCACTCTAGCTAGTTCTAGTTCTAGTTAAGTTCTAGCTAGAGCAATGAGACAACAAAAGGAGATCAAAGGGACACAAATTGGAAAGAACGAAGTCAAGTTATCACTATTTGTGGGTGATATGATAGTACATGACACCAAAAAAATCTACGAGAGAACTTCTATAGCTGATAAACTACTTCAGCAAAAGGGCTGGATGCAAAATTAATTCAAACAAATCAGTAGCCTTTCTTTATAGAAATGATAAAGGGGCCAAGAAAGAATTAATAGGATTAATATAGTAAAAGTGGCCATCTTGCCAAAAGCAATCTACAGATCCAATGCAATCCCCATCAAAATTCCCACTCAATTCTTCATAGACTTAGAAAGAATAATTTGCAAATTCTTTTGGAATAACAAAATACCCAGGATATCAAAAGCTATACTCAACAATAAAACAACTTCTGGGGAAATCACCATCCTTGACCTCAAGCTGTTTTACAGAGCAATGGTGGAAAAAAAAACTGCATGTACAGAGACAGACAGGTCAACTAATGCGATAGAGTTGAAGACTCAGAAGTAAACCAACACACTTATGGACATTTGATCTTGACAAAGAAGCCAAAGTCATACAGTGGAAAAAAGAAAGCATCTTCAACAAATGTCTCAGGCTCTAAGATCAACAATTGACTAATGGGACTTCCTGAAACTAAAAAGCTTCTGCAAGGCAAAGGGCACTGCCAATAGGACAAAAGAGCAACCTACAGATTGGGAAAAGATCTTCACTAACCCTTCACCCAATAGAGAGCTAATATCCAAAATATACAAAAAATTTAATAAGTTAGACTCCAAAAAAATCAACCCAATTTTTAAAATGGGGTACAGAGCTAAATAGAGAATTCACAAAAGAGGAATCTCAAATGACTGGGAAGCACTTAAAGAAATGTTCAACACCATTATTCATCAAGGAAATGCAAATCAAAACTACCCCGAGATTCCACCTCACACCAGGCAGAATGGCTAAGTTCAAAACTTCAAGAGTGACCATACATGCTGGCAAAGATGTAGAGAAAGAGGAACACTCCTCCATTTTTGGTGGGAAATCAATCTGGCAGTTCATCAAAAAATTGGAAATAGCTCTACCTGAAGACCCAGCTATACCACTGCTGGGAATGTAACCAAAAGATGCTTCATTATACCACAAGGACACAAGCTGCATTATGTTCATAGTGGCCTTATTTGTAATAGCCAGAAACTGGAAACAACCCAGATGTCTCTCAACTAAAGAATGGATACAGAAAATGTGGTTCATTTACACAATAGAACACTATTCAGTTTTTTAAAATGAGAACATCATGAATTTTGCAGGCAAATAAATGGAACACTGAATCTGAGTGAGCTAACCAATACCCAAAAGGACATGCATGATATGCCCTCACTGATAAGTGGATAATAGCCAAAAAGTTCAGAATACCCATGATAAAACTCACAGACCATAGGAAGCTTAGCAAGAAGGAAGGCCCAAGTGTGGATACCTGAAACCTACTTACAAGGGGAACAAAATAATCATGGGAGGCAGAGGGATGGAGGAAACAAAGTGGGAAAGGGGAAGGGGGGAACGTAGGGGCAAGATCAGGTATGGGGAGAGACATCAGGGACACCCAGAGAGCCAGGAGAATGAATTGAAATATGTAGCAGTGGGTGTTAGGGAGAAGGGGGAACACCTAGAAAGTCCCAGAGACCTGGTATAGGAGAGGCTACCAGGACTCAACGGGGATGACATTAGCCAAAATGCCCAACAGATGGAACCAAAAGAGACCACCTGCAGTAGATAGGCATCCCCCAAGTTGAGGCAAGGGACCAACCCATCCATTTTGAAATTTTTTTAACCTAGGATTGTTCCTGTCTAAAGGAAATGCAGGGACAAAATGGAGCAGAGACTGAAAGAAAGACCACCCAATGACCAGCCCAATTTGGAATCCATCCCGTGTACACACACCAAATCCTGACACTATTACCGAGGCCATAATGTGCACACAGACAAGAGCCTAGCATGGCTGTCCTCTGGAGGTTCTACCAACAACTGACTGATAAAATGCAGATACTTACAGGAATGAATATAGAGGAGTTAGAGGAAGGACTGAAGGAGCTGAAGGGGATGGCAACCCCACAGGAAGAACAACAGTGTCAACTAACCCAGACCCCTCACACCTCCCAGAGACTAAACCAAAGACCAAGGTGCACACATGGGCTGGTTCTTGGACCCAGGCACCTGTGTAGCAGAGGACTGCCTTGTCTGACCTCAGTGGGAGAGGATGCACTTAATTCTGCAAAAACTTGATGAAACATGGGGAAAGGGATGTGGGTGGGGGTGAGGAAGGGGTAGGTGGTTGGGTTGGGGAACACCCTCTCAGAGCTGGAGGTAGGGGATGGGGTGAAGAACTTGGGGAGAGGGGACCAGGAAGGAGAGCAACATTTGGAATGTAAATAAATAAAATAGCTTAATGAAAAAGAAGTAGTAGTTGTTGTTGTAATACAGCATCCAAAGGCTCAAAGCCACAAAGGAGATCATCAGGATAGGCAATCAACATATTCTTAAAGAGAGAAAACAGAAGTAATCAAGACTGCTGTGCCTTTGTGCCTTTGAGTTGGTTTTCCAGAAACTGAAGTCCGTCCACACTGATTTATCCATACTCTGATTCAATCTGTATTTCTATGTTACTGAGGCAAGAGTTTTGTATGCCATTGCTAAGATGGTAGAATGATATTTGAGGGGAAATATACAATGCAAATACATTATATATATTTATTATATATATATACACATTATATATATATATATATATACACATTGTTTGCATTGTAAAGCACCATCAAAACTGTCAGACATTGAAGGACAAATAACAGAAACAAATTTTTGATAATCATAGTGTATTACTGTTAACCACACTAACAAGAATGACTAATGTTTATCCAGTGCTGAGATGTGTCCTGCAGATTTTCAAAAGTTATTGGTATTCAATTTAATGCACACAGAAGGTAATAGTTAGTGTCAACTGTCAACTTGATACACTTGGGAAGAAAGAACCTCAATTGAAAAAGAAATTTCCTCTAGCAAATGGCTTGTGAGCATGTTCTTAAATGACAGTTGATGAGGGAAGGAAGGCCCAGCCCACTGTGAGCGGAGCCATCCCTAGGCAAATTAGATAAGGAACTTAGCTAAGTGTGCACCTAAGGACAAGCCGGTAAGCAATGTTCTTCTGTGGCATCTGCTGCAGTTCCTGCTTCTGTTCTTACCCTGGCTTCCCTCCGTAACAGACTGCAACCTAGAAGCAGAAACCAAATAAGCCTTTTCCTCCTTACATTGCCTCTGCTCAGACCGGTTTATTACTTCAACTGGGACCAGATGATAAGTAGACAGTGTGGTTTGCTCATTGAGAGGTTGCTTTGTTTGTATTAGGCCGGGGGCGGGGGGAGGAAGGCAGAGCAAGAGAAAACGTGTTAATAGAATGAAGTACACAAAAGTGTGAAGACCAGAGACCAAATCCCAGCACAGTGTAAAAGCCAAGAAGGTGTAACATCCCCCCTACATTCCCAGTACATAGGTGTCAGAATCAGGGTATCCTGGAGCAAGCTATCAAGGTAGACTAGCTGAGAAGGCAAGCTCTGTGTTCAGTGGGAGACCCTGCCTCAAAATGTAAGTTGAAGAGAAATGGAGAGAAACACACAGTGTCAACCTCTGTCCTTCATGTGTATGTACATGTACCTACATGTGCACATTTAAGCACACACACACACACACACACACACACACACACACACACACAGCCTCAAGGAAAAATGAAAGAGAGATAACAGAGGAGACAGGAACAAGAGTAAAGAATCGGACTTAGGTAGAGAGTGGAGTTCAGGGATTTCCATCTGTCCTAACACAAATGTATTGTATCCAACTCGCATGCAACAGCAATCTTTGAATTTAAAGAAAGCTACGCTCATCACTGTCAACACATCTATGGGCCTGTGATACCAGTAGGGCTGGACTAAACATCTTTCTTGCTGAGGACTCTGAAAACCCTCGTGTCTGTCATCCCACGATCTGGGAAACCGAGGCAGAGTCAGTCATGAGCTCAGCATCAGATAGAAAGGTCCAGAATATCTAGGGATACAGAGGGAGACCAAATAAATAAATAAATAAATAAATAAATAAATAAATAAATATTAAAATTTATGATAATACACATAATAAATTAAATATTACAAATGCCTCTCAGCCTTCTTCAATGAAAGCCAGTGCCTCCTTTTCCTATTTGAGTGTGTTCTTCCTATTTTCTTCAAATAAGTTTCTGCTATAGCATCACTGAAAGCTTTAGTGCAGCCATTCATTAACAGAGGAGGGAGTGTAATAGCTATTTCTATGTCAACTTCATACAAGTTAGAGTATGTAAAAGGAGAGAACTTCAGTTTAAAAAAAAAAAGATTCAACTGTAAGGCATTTTCTTACTTAGGGATTGATAAAGGAGGGCCCAGCCCATTGTGGGTGGTGCCATCCCTGGGTTGGTGGCCCTGGATTCCATAAGACGCCATGAGGAGCAACCCAGTAAGCAACACCACTACATGGCCTCTGTATCAGCTCCTGCCTCCAGGTTCCTGCCTCCAGGTTCCTGCCTCCTGTCCTGTTTGAATTCCTGTCTGACTTCCTTTGATGTTATACAGAGATGTGGACCTGTAGGTCAAATAAACCCTTTCCTCCTCAACTTGCTTTCTGCCATATTTATTTGCAGCAATAGAAGTCGTAATTAAGGTAGACCTGGGAGAAACTTGTCCATAACCGAAGAGCTGCCAAGTCACTAGAGCACAGATCTTGACTTATTAACAATAATAATCAAACTCACCTATCAATTTTCCAAACAAATATTTATAGCTATTTTTGGCCAAGCAAACTTGAACTCCTATCTCACCCCCTCATGTGGCAGAGTAACATCCTGTCCCACAATTCAAGAAAAATCCAAGAGGTCCATGTGGGTGTGACTTGCAAGCTTGTTTACCAGAAGTGTGTTTAGAAACTGCTACTATAATAACTTGTGAGACTCACACATAAGAAATATCCCTGAGGAGCTGACTGTGGTCTACAGCAGACAGTTTGCCAATTATTCAACAGGATGAAAGGAACATGCCTATCGTGGAGACAAAGAAGCTCACTGTCTCCCTTAAGAAACTCTCCCCAGACTCTCTTCTCACTTCTGCCACAGGCAAACAGAAGAGACACTGAAGATGCCATGATCTAATTTCAGACTTAAGGAAGTGGGCGACCAGCCATTTTAGGGGATCTTTGAAAAGTAGCTTTTCCCTGCTCGCGCCCAGACATCCTCATGGGAACTGAGAATGAGGAAGAAGAGCCTAAGGAAAGTTTCAGCACTGAAGTGAGCTGGGTGTGTTCCCTTTTTAGTTTGTTTGTTTGAGACAGGGCTTTATGGAGTCTACGCTAGCACCAAACTAGTTATGTCCCGAGGACGGCCTTGAATACCTGATTATCCCAAGTTCTGAGACAAAAGGCTTGTGCCATCTCAGTTGACAAGTTATCCGTCTTAGAAATCTCTTCCAGTGGCTTGTGTCAAAATTCTCCTGAGGTTCTTCCGAGAAGATGAGGTTTGGTTGGACTATCTCAACTCTCCAGCTCCCAGTAATGACACAGAGACTTGATACTTATGAAAGCCGAGGCATGATAGCTTAGGCTGTTCCCAGCTAGCACATATAACTTATTTTAACCACTTGTTCTAGGCCATGTTTGCCTTGTGGCCCATTACTTCTCACTGAGTCCTGATGCGTGGGACTTCCACGTCCGACCGGGAATTCCACATTTCTCAATTATTTCCCAGAGTTCCTATCTCTGTCTGGAAGTCCCGCCTTTCCTCTCCTGCCTCCGCTATAGGCCATCAGCTCTTTATTAAACCAATCAGAAGGCGAAGGCAGTGTATGTTTACAAATGCCAAGACCGTGATTAACCAATAAAAGTGCCAGGTCCAATCTGCGCTCAACTCTCTGCCCTACGCGGAAATCAACATTTGAATGATACAATGACAACCTTTACATGGTGCACAGAAAGATTATTACAACCTCTTCCCCTTCTAGTCCAGTAAAACACGTTTTCTCTAAAATCAGTAAACTTTATGCAGCTTATCGTAATAAGATCAAGTATGAGAACTATCGCATAAGAATTATATTCACAATGTCTCCTCCGTTTGTATTGACAACCTTGGAGAAAGTACTTTATCCTATCTTGGCGAGTTCAAAGCTCTGTACCAAAATCACTTGCTCCCATAACTTACATTTATCAACCTAAAAACATCTTTTAGACCTTAAATTATTTTATTAACTCATAAACAACCTAAACTCATATGTGAGACTGTAACTGTCTAGTCTTCGACTCCATCGAAGACCCAAAAAGGATAAATGTTACCCAATTAAACAGGAAGTGCAGAGCGAGCAGCTTCCAGAACTAAAGAAATGGCAGAGACTGCTGGCTGCCTGGTCAGTCACACAAGGTTTCTCTACAACATTGGGGCATCCATCTTTGGCCTACAGGCCAAGAATATCTGACCGACTTGCCTATGAAGCAAGAATTTTGAAGGGCTGGCCTACCTTTTCTTAGCAAAATTGGCCAGTGTCCTGCTTGTCCACAGTTTGGACAGCATGCTGTCAGCAGTTGAATCACTGGAAGTTTTTTGCCCAGTGGCTAACTTTGCCACAATTGACCCAAACTCCATATGGAAGTTCTTCATTACCCATCGTCTTCTGTAAAGCAGTATGGGGGTGCTGCCAGGAGCTAAAGAATATCACTGACTTGCAAAGCCTTTTGTTATTTAAAACATAGTAAATGCCATATTCTCCAGGTCTTTGAAGCGTTTGAAGACCCTCCATCTGTGAAAAATATGTGTGAATAGCAAACATGGCTTGCTTGTTTCCAGCTACCACTATCTGGTGAACTTTGAATGCAATTAACTAACCTCCTACCTGACATGACCACAAGTTTAATTGTCTATTAACTTGCATTTCTTACTTATCCCTCAATGGTTTGTAATAGTAGCTTTTAAGGACGAGAACTTTACATTATTAAATGAGGTGCATAGGTACAATATCTTAAACAAGAGTTGAAACACATACACAATATGTCGTAGCAAAAATAACTGTAGATTTCTATCCGTGTACAAAAACCCATACCAATGTAAAATATCTAAGCCTGGTAGTTGTTTTTCTCTTTAAAAGTAGATCCGATAATCTGCCCTTTGTCCTATCTTTCCTATATCTCACCCCCCTTTGCTTTTCATCACTTCTCCCTCTGCCTTAACGCTAGATAGAAAAGAGAGAAGGAAAGAGGAAAGAGAAAGGGAGAAAGAGATCCCTGAATCTAACCTCCTTTACTTTGTTTCCTCACTGACCAAGACCAAGATGTGACGAAATCATCTTAAAGGACAACAGACATCTCTCACCTACCGAACAATCAAAAAACATCAACCCCATCTCTTGGGAATGAGGGGGTGTTGTGTTCTTACGGTTGCTTCCTGCTGTCTGGGGATGACAGCGTCTTTTGAGGACCCTAAGAAAATTGGGATATTGAACACTTCCTGGGAGAGCTAGCTGTATCGCTTGCTGTCCAGTCTCTGAGGGATGGGAAAGTGCAGGGCATAACTGAAGTCCTGACTGGAACTGTCTGTGAGTCTGGACCAACTGAACTAGTGCTTTGAAGTTGTCCCAGATGCAACTTTTTTGATGAGGCCTCAGCTAAGGCAGCTGTGAGGCTGGATCGCCTGAGCTACTTGTCTTTGTTGGTGTCTGGTCTTTTTGCCTTGAAAATGCATAAACTTCTAAAGGTAATACACATTTTTGTATTAACATATGTGTGGAGCGAGAGGTGTACAACTCAGCTAAGGATGATTCAGTGCTCCGTGTTTGGGTGGGAAAGGCATTAAATTAAATGTCCATTTGGACCGTGTAACCAAACTGCGGTATAAATCTCCATCCGTGTCATATGAAAGGATGGCGTGCAATAATAAGTCGCGAGGTCTTTGTAGGCAAGATGATTCATTGGCTATGCAGAGACAGCCATATCTCAGCCAGGCTCAGAGCTGTCCCCATGTAGAGGGACAAATTTACATCACCTGTTGGGTGTTCTTCTTGATTTCTGCCTTCCTACCTGCCGCCAAGATTTTTCAGGTCTCCCCCAGGCAAATCTAACCTTTATTAATTTTGGAGGAATTCACAGTTTTTTTGTTTCCTGCTGAAACAAAAGGCAAAACCTCCCCTCCAATGTCACACGTTTCCCGACTTGCATTCTGCAGTTATATATCTTCCCTTCTTCCACCCCAGTTATGTAGACTTCCATTGTGCAGCATATATCCTTATAATATATGGGCCGGTTTCATTCCGAAGCCTTTTCTAAAATCCAGTGTTTTTCAGCAGCTATTCTACCCATCTCACAGACATTTTAAAACTGTAAAGTCCGATAATGCGTTATTTAATCTGTCTTTGGGAGATCCCATGTCTTCCTTTTGTTCTAAGAGCACCTCGTTCAAAGCATAACTAGATCTTTTCACAATTCTCTGACCTGTAAGACTGTAAGATAGATCTGTATCATGTTCTAGCCCACAATGTCTAAAAAATTCTTGTACCCTATAGGATGCAAATGCTTGGGTATCACCAGCTTCGATCTCTAATAAATGTGTAATTGCAGGAGCAGGCTTTTCGGAGCTCAAGGCAGAAGCCCTTTGAAATCTTGAATAGGTACCAATCGTATGCTGTATTAACGTACAAAGTATGTACTTTAATTTCCCAATCTACAACATGAAACAAACATGCGAGTTATTGTATGACGTTGCTGTAAAATGGAGTCATCAAAATGGAATCCGTGTTCTTAGTTCAGCACACAGCCTCTTTTCCGGATTGTCATTCCACAACTTATCATCACAAGGTGACACTGTAAGCTTCAGCGTGGATTCCTCTGAAGGTTATTCTGACTTAAAGGATTAGTCTATTTCTTGTTCTATGGTTTGTAACTTCTCACGGATTTCCCCAGCCCTTTCGTTATCTAAATCTTCTTTAATCTGATCGTTCTTAAGGAGGACATACAAAATTGTAATCACTATCGAACGTATATTTTTATGATGATAATCAAAACAAAATTGTACGGGTCCAAGCGTCCTCCGCCATTGTTTTCTCTACTTTTCAACCCAGAAAATATTTTCTTTCTAATTTCTTTCTCCTTCCTTCGGAGATTTCACTTTATTATTTTCAAACTAATAGTTTTTCTGTGGTCGTCTATAATCCAGTTTCCTTCTCTCTTTTACTGTTTTCAAATTTAACACGTTAACCTTTCAGAAGTTTGGGACTTCAGCGTTTCGGTCTCGGCTTGGATTTCTTCTGCATGAAGTTCCCGGTGGTCGTTGTGAGCTGCTGTGGACTTGCCAGCTCCATTGACGTGAGCAGGCGGCTCCACCACCGAGGGACGTTCTGCTCACAGGGAAGAGGCTGATCAGTTCCTCTCTGCTTGTAGCAGCCACGTGGAGAAACCATGGCTTCCATGCTGGGTACTGTTCTGCCCGCTGTGCCACCAGATCACTGGCTTTGTCTACCACCCAACTCTGACTGCAACAGTAGGTGCCCCTCAGACTGACATACACTCCTGCGGTCTGCTGTCACCTGTCTTGGGCCCGTGTGTCACCACGCTGGGCTGAGCCAGCGCCTCTGACCTCCATCCACTGCGGGATCCAACAGGCTAAGGCTACAGGAATGAGCTGACCTGCCTGCACCCTAACTGGGAGAGCTTGTAGCAGCTGTGTGCGGCTCTTTCTTAAAGGGACCTCGCCGCCCACTCTGCTAGAAAACTGAGCTCTGGGGAATGCTTGTTCCCGCCTTCTATCTGGAACTTTTCTCAGGCTCTAAGCTTAGATTTCTGCTCCATATTTAGAGCGCCAAATATTGTCAAACTGTCTCGACCCTCCAGCTCCCAGTAATGACACAGAGAGTTAATATTTATAAAAGCTTAGGCTCCGGGTATTTCCCAACTAGCACATATACCTTAATTAACTCATTTGATCTAGTCCATGTTTGCCACGTGGCCCATTCCCTTTCACTAAGTCCCCAAACATACAACTTCTTCCGTGTCTGGCTGGTGAATCCCATACCTCGCAGTTGTTCCTCGGAGATCCTAACTCTTCCCAGAAGTCCTGCCTTTTCTCTCCTGTCTCCGCTATAAGCTACCAGGTCTTTGTTTAACCAATCAGAATGTAAGGGTGGTGTATGTTTACAAAACGCTAAAGCAGGTGATGATCCAATAAATATAATACCAACATCAACCCTCTGCTCAACCCTGCTGGCACAAAAATCAACATTTGAATAATGCAAAGATAACCTTTATGCAGTGCACAGAAAGACTGTTTCAAAAATGTGAGAAATTCTATATGCCGTTGTTTACAAAGGTTAAAGCTGTTTTGTAAGATGAAAAGTAAACTTACACGCAACCTGATATGTGGAAGTGTATGCACATTGCGGGATGGCTATATCCAGTGAGCACATGAATGGGCAACATCCATTCTCAGCATAACAAAAAATATAATAAACGCAATGTAGCATAGTCACTGTCAGCACCGTATTGCACAGCAGATGGTCTGGACTTAACTCCTTCAGATACGAATTTGATCTTTTGACCAGTATCTTTCTATCCACACCACCACCTGACATCCTTTCTACTTCTAAGAACGAATTCTCTTTGGTTCCCCTACAAGCACATGGTAGTGAGATCACATGCCCAGCTTACTTCAACTAATGTAATGTTTTCCTGATTCACCCATGTTACTGCAAGTCATATACCTTTTGAAGAGCTGAACGCTGCCCCATTTAAATCATTATTCCGCGTGCTGTTTAGTGGTCATTCATGCACCAGGAGCATCTAGATCGACCCCACAGTTTACTTAATACACCGCAAGAAACAGGGTGTGCACCGCTGCCTAGCACTGATGTTACGCCCTTTGGTTATGTACCCAGCAGTAGAAACGCAGTCATTCTGTTTTTAACTTTGTGAGGTGCCTCCAGAATGTCTTTATAATGGCTGTACTGATTCATACTTCCACTAACAGTAAACAAGACCCCTTCTCCATAGCCTCACTTGGTGTTTTGTTTCATATGTTTTTCTGACTTTTATCAGCTGCTTTAATAGGAGTGCAGAACTGGCATTCTTCATGATGATCCCTGACATTGGACATTTTTGCATGCCCACCGGCCATCTGTGCCTCTTCTCTAAAAAAGAAACATTTTCAGGATTATTTTTTCTTCAATTGGGTGGTTTACCTCCATTCTGCCATGTTAGCTGACTCCGTTGTGTATTTTTTATGCAACTTGTGTGTCAGGTGTATTGTAGGGAGCTGCGACGACGTGCCGCACCTCAAAGATGGCGCTGGTTTCCACCTTCCACCCTCCCGACGGTGAGCACTCCTTGTAGTAAACAAGTCCTTATTTGGCTATGCCTGCCTGGCCTGCTAGGTTCTGCATAGTGACAGCCTGTCTGCATGACCCACGTGGCACGTTGGGGTTGGTTGGCGTTGGGTACTTAAGTTGATGTAGGGCGTTCCCCGTAGTAGAAGAAGATTGTATCAAGGTTCCTGAATAAACTGTTTGAAGAAGATCTCCTCTGGTCGTGTCTTCCTTGCTGGTCGAGGTTGGTCGAGACAGTGTATTGTTTAAAAATATTTCTTCCAATTCCTAAGATTGTCTGTTTACTCTTGGCTCCTTCGCCATGAATAGATCTATTTGGCATGAACCTTTTGTGTGGTCTGTGTTTGTCCCTGTTTCTGAGCATCATTTTAACTGAAACGCCATCACTCAGACCACTATAGAGGACGCTCCGTCTAAGAAGAAGCACTTGCTGCACTTTGCAGGTCTTACCGCTAAGTGTTTTATCCATTTGAAGATGATGTCATCTACAATGCATGAGAGAGCTTCTCTCCCATCCTTCTCCATATAAAACCTGGTTTTCCTAGCACCATTTATATACTGAAGAGGCGGTCCTTTCTCCATGGTGTGTTTTGGGCATGTTTATCAAAACGTGCTATAAATGCCAGGATTTATTTCACGATGGGTTGTATTTTGTGCCACTGTTTTCAGGGTCTGTTTATACCTCAGGGCCATGTTGTTCTGATTCTTGGGCATTCGCCCTATGCAGACACTTCCCAGAACGTGATGAGGTCACTCTTAGCTCAACACACTATCAGCTGGAAATACTGTTAAGTCACAAATGCACCCAGTGCGGCTAAGCTGACAGCACGGCTTAGCAACACAGCACTCTGTGGATTATGGGTTATTTGCCCACAGGAGTGCATGGCTCCCTGAGAACTCCTGCTCATCACCGTTGCCCAGCACCATGAAGGAGTGTCACGGGGCACGCTGCTAACCTGGGAAAAGGTCAAAACTTTAAATCTACAGTCCAGTCTCCACTGGCTATATAGCACTTTCACACCATCATGAGGTCAAAAAACCAACTGAAGGTGGGGACCATCTGTATTTTAAAGTTGTACGTTCTTGTTCGTTATTAACAGTCTGTGTCACCGACCGGGAGAAGAGTGTGAAGACTGCATTTCAATTAAGGAGAAAGGGTCAAAGGCCAATAATGGACAAGCAGTTGGCAGTGGGCTCAGAACCCTAGCAGCCTGGTCCTCCTAACTAGAACAACAGACACAAATAAAAGGTCTGAAACATGTATACCAATATACACTGGAATGAAAATGTGTGCCCATCAACATTTATGTTGGGGGAACGAGAACTGTGTGTTGCTCTCTGCTGCCCCCTTGGCAGAGGACAGAAAGACAGAGAGAAGCAGCCTATGCTAAGACTTCAGAGACCACAGAACCTCAGACATTTCAACAACCAACATTAAGCCTGGGAAGGGCTCTGATACGTTTTCTACTGTATAAGGGAAACCAAGATAGATATTCAACCATCAACAACTGTCATAGTACACATGGCAGCTGCATAGTTGAGAGTGTCGGATATAAAACGGACACTGGAGTGAACCTCATGAGCTGTCTAGAACAAAGTTAGGAAAGCAAAGTCCATGTGAAAGAAGGTACACCTGGGTGAAGAGAGCAAGGGGGCAGCCAGGGTCCTTGAAGGAGAATGTACAGACCTCAGAAAAAGCATCCATTACTACTGGAGTTCAGAAAGACATTAAGGAAAAAATGCACGTAGATAAGAACCTGCTCTCTCAGAACCCACAAGGCTGAGGCAGGAGAATAGGAACTGGAGGCACACATTAATACCCATTCTTATCTTGAGATGTAAATTAGTAAAGGTTGTTACAGCTTTCATCACTCCTTTTTCAATGCTATTTCTCCTCTATGTTTTAGAGCGAGCAAGGCATAGCAATGAACCGCACATTAACACATGAAGGCTCTTTTTTTTTTTTTTTTTTTGGTTTTTTTTTTTTTTCGGAGCTGGGGACCGAACCCAGGGCCTTGTGCTTCCTAGGCAAGCGCTCTACCACTGAGCTAAATCCCCAACCCCAACACATGAAGGCTCTTAACTCTTCTGGAACTCAATTTTTAGTTTCGCAGAGCCACACAATAAATCATTTTGTTTCCAAAAACAAACAAAGAGAAATACAAAAACAAAAAAAACTGTCATGGAAAATTAATTCTCAAATTTATGAGTATTGGCTTTGTTTAGAAAAAAACAGGGGCGGGAGAACTTTTAAGCTTGCAATCAATGCCCTAGTCCATACATGAAGCTTGTTTTGGACTCACGAAAATCAGTGCAAATTAACAAGCCCACAGTGTCTAAGAATGATGGAGATACTCCATTAACATGACTACAATCATGTGACACAGCAAAAATAAAAAGCATTCAGAAGTCTAGACAGAAAACGGAAGTTCTGAGGAATATATCATCCTTACCCGAGTATCAGTGACTTTTGAAATTAATATACGTCAAGTAGGTAGGCAAGAGGGCAAGTGAACCCAGACAACGGTGGGGCTCTCCATCTTACATAAACAATACAATAGGAATTCTAGACAGACTGCAGATGCTCATAATAAATTATAATGAGTCACCAACAATAACTAATCCAAAGATATAAATGAAAAACTCCAAGCTACCTACGATGTTTTTTTTTTTAAATATTCAGGAAGGTAGGGGAAGAGTATGTGGACGCTTAGACAGGGGGGCAGTAGGAACAATTAAATCTCTATGGTAGATATAGATTTAATCATATCAATAACTTCACGGGAAGTTCGGTAGGCAGCATTCCCTCTGTGATGGCTAAAGAGCCAAGGTACAATATCTTAGACGAAAATAATCTGGAAAGCACCATAGGCCACAGGGGCATAGTGAAACCAAACGGAGCTAGAATCTGTAAGCACACACTTTTCTATGGTGTGTATGTACGTATGTCTGACAAGACAGACCGCAGGACCAAGAGGCGAAGTCTCCACCAAGTTGGAAACGTTGAAACGCAGAGAGCGTCCCTTCACCGGAAATGTTGAAACCCAGAGAGCGTCCCTTCACCGAGTAACAGAACGAAGTCGGAAGTCAACTGTGAAAACGTGCGCGTGATTTCAACACAGATGAGATTTTGCAGGTTTCTAAGAACATCAAGAGAAGAAAGTGCTTTAAATTGTTAATTCCGCATCATCAACTTTAAAGACAAAATAAATTAAAGCTGTTTGCTCTTTGAAAGAAACTTTGAGAAGATACAAAGAGAATCACCCCAAAATGAAGTAGGCATCCAGACATATGCTCAGCCAAGAGGACAGCAAAAGAAAGGTGTGTGCACTGTACGGCTGAACCCAGAAAATTCTAGAAAGGGCCAACCAACCAATACCAACAGGAAGCCGATCAGATGATGCCTGGGACAGATGGGGGGTTGACGACAAAGAGGCAGAGAGAAACTTGGAATTCCACAATTATTTATTTCATGTGTGGATTTTAGCCACGGTACCTGGTTGTGTCATATACCTTCTCTCCATGTGAAATGCGTGAAACACAAAGGAAGACGTAAAGTCAAAAACCAAAGGCTTTTATTATTGCGGGCTCAGTTGCACCTGAAATCCCACACCAAAGCTCTAAGTGCGCTGAGTTTAGGGCTCCAACAGGTATTTAATATCGAATCCCTACTATTTAATTCCGAATCCAAAATCCTTAAAATTGAAAGCAGCTGGTTGAGTTTTTATTATTTATTATTTATTTTATTATTTATTATTTATTTTATTATTTGTTATTTGTTTAAATAAATTTAAAATTATTATTTATTTATATATTTTTATTATTTATTTATTATTAGCCCAGATTTTTCTTTAATGAAGAGAGCAAGACGGCCAAAGGTACTCCATGGCACAGTTTGCCTGCCACCCTGAACCATCATGGCTCTTCAGCAAACGTCAGTGTTGTAGGGAACACGTCCCAACATATCGTCCTAAAACATGTGATCCATCACAGAGGCCACACAGCAGATTGCGATGTGGTGCAAAGGTTGGGAGAGGGGCAGAGGCTACCAAAGTTGCTAATCTTAATGAACAGGCCCATGTCGTCCAGAGCAGAACCAGCCTGAGTTCGTCCTGGGAGAGGTTACGGTTCAGAGAGGGAGACCTCATGTTCCAACGAGCACAAGAAGTGCCGGAAGAAGCTCAGGCAGTAGCGCGCTTACGACCCAAGCAGCTCTAACTCAGGGCGTGGTAGCACACACCCGTCACACCGCTACCTGGCTGAGGCAGACACAGGAGAATTTGCAGGACAGCAGTGCTGGCCAGTGCATAAGTTCCAGTTTCGGGGAGGGACTCTGCCTCAAAATACAGACTAAAGATATGGCTCAGAAGAGAAGGATGCTTGCAGCCAGGACAACCAGAGTTTGCTCTCTAAAAACAACGTGGTAAAAGGAGAGAACTGACTCCTGCAAGATGTTCTCTACGTCTGTGGATACAACATGCCACACACAAACACAGAGAGACAGAGAGAGAGGGGGGGAGGGAGGGAGGGGGAGAGAGAGATAGAGAGAGAAGCAAACATGAATGACAGCTGCATGGAGACTCCAAAGGTTGACTTCTGGCCTCCACATACATGCACACGGTTACCCACACGAGCACACACATACACAGAGGATCATAACACACACTCTGGGTTACAGGGAAAAAAAGATTAAGGGAGAGAGTTTACACAGCTATTCCCATTTAATGGGAGAGCCCTATCCTAGAGGGAGCTGGGAGGGTCTATAAGGAAGCTAAGGAAACATACAAGGCTCTGAAAGTTCAGAAAATTACAGGATTCACAGGCCCTTTGTCAAGGTTATAACAGCAGTAACATTGGTGGAGAGCAGAGACTTTCAAGTGGAACTGCCTGCAAGTTGGGTGATGATCGGCTGGGATGTGTCTTTACAGTAGTTGTCACCCTCCAGGGGTGGGCTTTTCAGGGATGCAGCAGTCTCTGTGTCACCTCTTCTGCTGTAAGTCCTTGTCCTCGCTCCCCTGAGTAAACCCAGTAAACGCACTAGTTCAGTAGCTAGCCTCCAATGGACTCTTTTCTTTGATTTGTGCCCTGTTTGGAGTAAACCCGTGTTTGCTCATGTCTCCTCAGGAAAAGTCCAGCATCATGAATATTCTAAAATTTCGAGTGATGATATGCAAGATTTAAAAAACAAAACAGTTGCAGAAAAAATCTTAAAGGCATTTTAGGACTGGGGGAGTATGGGGTCTGTCATCAGACACTAATTCTAATTCTTACACTAAGTTAAATCGCATCCATATGTAAATAAGTTATAGAATAAAGCCAGAATGGAGAGGACCCTAAGGCTCAGGCTGCAGGCTCCAGGGTGACTTCTAATGCACACTGACAACAGGGCCCTGAGGTTGGCAAGGCTCAGCTCCCCGCTCAGGACATCTGACAATGAGCATCCCTCCCAGGCGGCTGTCAGGAAAGGCCCTCCAGACTTCTCATCGCTGTGGCTTAAGCAATCCAAATGCTCCTCTAGACATCGGCATTAAGTTCCCTGTTATTCTCACAGATCTTCTAAAATAAACTGGACCTGAAGAAAGTCAAGGGGATGTACCAGAGTGTGCATTTGGCTGTGGAGGGGGAAATAACGAGTGTTGAGAGATCTGGAACCCAAAGAACGGACCCGGGTGTTGTGTGGGAAGTCGAGAGCCAGCCGTGGGCATGCCAGGAAGCCTGCTGCCTATGGTCTGAGGTGTCCTAGAGAAGCCATTTCGCCATGCTACAGATGCAGAAATTCTAGCTATAAATGAGAGGATTCAATCAGGAGAAGAGGTGGCCAGCTTCCTCCCGGCTGTAAGACTTTCAAAGTCTAGAAACAAAGAGTGTAAAATCTCATCGCTCGAATAAGGTGAGGGATTCGACTTTACGTGATTAAGGCAGCGACGGACATTGATCCCATGCCTTTATGAATGCGTAGGTACTTACTCCACGGAAGCCAGACTTGGTTGTGGGGGGTCAGGGAGAAGGGGGTCGGGACAGGGGTGGGGTGGTGGTGGTGGTAGTGGCGACAAGACAGGATACCCAGGATACCATACTATAGCACTCTGAAGGAGGCAGCAAAAGCAATGGCAAGAGGCCTTGGGCCCTTGTTTTTGTTAATGAAGTGCTGCCCCCTGCAGTTAGGGAACGACATAGCACTTACTTCAGTTGGCACTTGGTGAATGGCAAAACCAAATTTCTTTACTTCTTGCATTGGTGGGTGGCGGTGGTGTTTGCTTGTTTGATTAGGATTATTATTAAAAAAAGACGGGATAAAAGATTTTACACACGTAATCACAGGGAAGAAAAACCCTCCCCGCTTGCTTGCGCAAGTCAGCGTGAGGGGGAATCAGCTGGCTTTGCCTGCTCTGCAGAGCCTGGCCCTCCTTTCTTTGTCTGATTCACGGCTGAAGGGAAACAATACCCTTCTGTCTGTATCAGTCAGCCTTGAAGGGTTTGTAAGAAGCCAGTGACATCAAATGTGGCAGCCGTTGAGAAAGCACAAAAACTGGCAGGTATGTGCTAGCCTAAATATGTCCGGGGTGATGGATTATTGCTTCAGTTCAATAAGTTTCCGTCTTTGATGTGGGAGTTTCCATGAGGAAGTGTATAGTGAAGTAAAATGTAACTCTGGGCTCAGGGGTTACCCAGGTTTGAAAGGCGGCTCTGGTTTCCCCTAGCTACAGGATCTTACATCACGACACCTGTCCTGTGCCCCACTTTCATCGGTTATGAAGTAAGGATGTACAAATGAATCAGAAGATAGGTGTGATCTAGTTCCCCGCTGCCCCGCCTGTCTGCCATCTGGGTTTCTTCTTGGCGTCTTCTCCTTTGGTAACAATCGTCACCGTCATCATCATCAAGTTGGAAAGAAGAATCAGGGAACCACGGAGGAAGAAGACGTCTATAATGACTGCAGTCCTGTCATCCACAAGCAGGAGGGACTAAGACCTGGAGGGATGAGCCCAGAGTCCCAGAGAGAGGTGATCGGAGCCAGATGGGTAGTAAATGTCTTCACACCAGACAGTGCAATGCCCCACATCCTCAGTGGACATTCTCTCATCCAGAGCTCCGGATTCTACTCCTCTCACCTCCTCTCACGTGTCCTCCTTCCCTCCTCAAGGCCCACTCTCTCTCTTCCACATCCCCTCTCTTACACTCAAGTGGGTCTCATTCTCCATGGCCGCAGACCGTTTCCTTGCTCAGCTGTTCTCTTAAGGACCTTTCTAATTTGGTTGCTCTAATTCCCTTTGGTTGACATAAATAGCATGTTTAGGTCCCAGTGTAGGGCAACGTAAGAGTTGTGTGCTTATGAAGTGGCGTGTGAACCTGTGTACGTGGGAAAGGGAAAATAAAGATTTTTAAGTTACTGGTGACTTTCCTTTCGTGGAATAACTTGTCAAGAGTGTAACCAGGTGTGAGCCCGGCACGGTGGGGCAAGCATATAATTCCAGAACACAGGACGTGGAGACAGTAGAATTAGACATTCAAAGAGCCCAAGGACACCCTGGGTTACATCTCTCTCTCTCTCTCTCTCTCTCTCTCTCTCTCTCTCTCTCTCTCTCTCTCTCTCTGTGTGTCTGTCTGTGTGTCTCTGTGTCTGTGTGTGTGTGTGTGTGTGTGTGTGTGTGTGTGTTTTAAAGTTTAGTGCACAAAATCCCACATGTGCAGGACTACATCCCACAAACTAAGAGACCATGTACATTCAAGTCCCTTGAATCTTTCAGTTCCCGGGTCGTGTTTTATCACCATTACCCAGCAGACACTTGGCCGAGAAGGCAACATTTACACTGAACAATCTGAATACATTGCCAGCTATTGAGTAACTAGTCTTTGTAATGAATTTAGTACATTAGACAATACAAAAAGACCCACTACCGAGGACTACAATTTAGTGAACAAAACCATAAAATAAATAAACAAATAATTTAGTTCATTAAGCATTAAAATTGAGACACCATTCGTCTTAGTCAGGGTTTCTGTTCCTGCACGAACATCATGACCAAGAAGCAAGTTGTGGAGGAAAAGGGTTTATTCAGCTTACACTTCCACATTGCTATTCATCACCAAAGGAAGTCAGGACAGGAGCTGATGCAGAGGCCACGGAGGGATGTTACTTACTGACTTGCTTCCCCTGACTTGCTCAGCTTGCTTTCTTATAGAACCCAAGACCACCAGCCCAGGGATGGCACCACCCACAATGGGCTGGACCCCCGCCCCCTTGATCACTAATTGAGAAGATGCCTTACAGCTGGATCTCATTTCCTCAAGGCATTTCCTCAAGGGAGGCTCCTTTCTCTGTGATAACTCCAGCTTGGGTCAAGTTGACACGGAAAACCAACCAGCACACCTCTTCTGTCCTCACTGGCCTCACCCAAGTGATTGTACAACAGACAGCATATAATCTGAGCCTAGCTTAGAGATGTAAAAACACTAAAATCTATACATACTTACAACAGGGATCATTTCTGGAGGAAGCAGGCAGGGTGTCATCCCAGAGAAAGGCAAAATAACTCGTTATTTGGGGTACCTTGGAAGTTTTCACCACGGGAACCTGAGCAATGAGTGGACCCAAAAGGGCTCTGGGTAGCACCATTTACAGAAGTACTAACTCCATGCCAAACTCGGTGCTCTTGAGCCCTGTTATGAACACAGACCAGGCCAGCTGGAAGGCTGAAAGGAAGAAGTGGGACAAGGTTAAATAGGAAGACCGGGAGAACGTCTGTGAAAGAGAATGAGGTTTCCGTTAGTCCAAGACACCTACTGTGCAGCTCAAAGATTCACCTGCTCTGCTCTTCAAAGGGCACATGTTTGAATCCCACCCCCTATATGGAGACTCACACCATTGGCAACCCCAGTTCAGGTGGATCTGATGTCTTCTTCTGGCCTCCAGGAGCATGCATGTGAGCACACACACACACACACACACACACACACACACACACAAGCACACACAAACACATTCACGATCACACATATACACACACAAACACACACCACACACATATACAAACACACTCACACACACACACCCACACCACACACATATACAAACACACTCACACACACACACACACACACACACACACACACACACACCTATCTTGCTCAGGGATTTGGCTATCCAAGATCTGTCCCCTAGTTCCATGGACAATCAGATAAACAACTCTGTCTTGTCTTAGCGGTGATGATGCCGTCCTGTGTGGGCCCCTTCTCATCCGTTCCATTTTGACAGGGGGCAGCTCAGCTCCAGCCAACAGCCTCACACAGATTTCATTTTAACAAGAACAATAGGTCATTCACTGAAAGACAAATGCCATGTGGTCTCACATATGTGTGTATTTTAAAAACAGTTAAACTCGTTTCAGGGGAAAAGCAAGTGGTAGTGATCAGGGGTTAGAGGGGGACAGATGCTAGCCAAGGTTGTCAGTTAGGAGGCATCAAAGAGATCAAATGTCCAGCTTGCTAACTGTAGTTAGTAACAGTGTATATACTTGAAGATTCCTAGGAGAGTAACAGTGTATATACTTGAAGATTCCTAGGAGAGTAACAGTGTATATACTTGAAGATTCCTAGGAGAGTAACAGTGTATATACTTGAAGATTCCTAGGAGAGTAACAGTGCATATACTTGAAGATTCCTAGGAGATTCCAAGTGCTCTCACCTCAGAACAAGTATGTGGTGTCTTGCATGTACTAATTAGCTTGACTTGGACATCTCACAACATAAACTTTTTCTCAAAATAACATGTCATTCACCATAAATATATATTATCACAACAGATGGTTTGAAGGGTATAGAACTTCCTCGTGACAGAGATGTGTACTGGTCCTGCAGTATACTTTTGTTATGGTTTACAGGTTTGGGGGAGAGCTTTGTGTACCAAGAGATCTCAGGGCTCTGCCTTAAACTTCGATAGGATAGTCCCTTGGCTGTGGACAGTTTCAACTGTGGGGATTTCTAATTGTGATGTGAAGATGTAGAGCATGGTTGACACTGTCTGCCCCTCATTCATGGAGAAGGCTTTAGAGAAAGCTGGGCAAACGTGTGGGGAAGTTTAAATGAAAAGTAAGTGCAGAGGAGCAGAGGGTGGTCACCTACAGGCGGTGTCTTCACAGTGTGGAAAAGCCGTCCGGTCTGAGTCCTGGAGTTATCTTCCTGGGATCTGAGGACATGAGCTTCATGGGTGTAACTCATTGAACCAGAAGAAAGAAGTGCATCCAGGCTTACCCCGAACGTAGGAAACATTGAGGACGAGCCAGGCTGTTCTTTCAAAGAATAAAGCAGTGTCCTGTGATGCTTTTTCCCATACGTTGAAAATAAAGATCAAAAGAGAAGCTAATGCTTCCAGAAGAGCATATCCACCAGAAATATGGAAGAGGGAGATATTTGGAATGATTAAAAACAAACCCTTCAGAATGAGAAAATAGTTGGAAATCAAGTGAGAACCCACTGAAGACAGAAAGTCCCAAGAAGAGTCAGTATGTGCTTCTGGATAAATCTAGAAGCTTTCAGTCATAATAACTATATTTACACATAAACACCAGTTATTTTTATTTGTGCACAATTAAAATAAAACTGAGATTGAAGTCTTGCTAGGCAAACATCTGAGTCAGTCTTTTCTGCTGAGTACTGATTCTTTGAGGAGCTAGAAGCTATCAGGGGAGCTGACGTGACGGCTGCACAGGTAAAAGTGCTTGCTGCCTAAGCCTGTTGACCTGAGCTTGACCCCCAGAATCCTTGCGAAGGTGGAAGAAGAGAACCAGCTCCACACGTACTTGCGCGCGCACACACACACACACACACACACACACACACACACTCACACACATGCATACACATATGTATACACATGTGCAATACAAGTAAAATAATTGTCTGATTCAAAACACATGTGTGCACATGCACATAGAGACACACATACACACATGCATGCAAGCACACACACTACACAGACACACATGCACAAGAACACATTACACACACACTCACATATACACAGTGTATGCACACATACAAGTAAAATGGCTTTTTCAAAAAAGAAACATATGAGAGAAGATGACAGAATTTTGGCAGGGTTGCCAACGATCCAGTTTATGGTTTATGCAGAGGATGCTGAGTCACTGTCCTCACATAAAATGGAGGAGGACAAGAATGGATGCAGAAGGGAATTTAGGAGGACACTGAGATAGTTCAGACAGTTGGTCAAACCTGACCTGAGGGAGGAGGTTGAAGGCGATGAAGGTGACGATGATGGTAGTGGTATTGTCAAGACTTCGATACATTGTGGGGCCTTGCGTCCTTTAAAGCAGCTACCGTGTGTTTGTTCAATCCATGCTCACAAAATGATTTATGAGGCGAGACCTATCACTGCTCCCACTTTCTAGATGAAGAAGCTGAAGTGAAAGCTAGATGGCTTTTTTGAGAGAAACAGAGCAAATGAACAGGAAAGTGGGAAGTGGGGCTAGAAGGAAGGGTGGTTGGTTTGCTGAGAGGGCCCCAGAGTCCCATGCACTTGAAGAGTTGGCCCCTAGTTGATAAACTGTTTAACGAGGATTAGGAGGGGCATGGTCTTCGTGGAGGACGTATGTGACTCGGACTAGGCTTGAAGTTTCTTAAGTTTATGTTAGGCCTAATGCCTGCCTGTTGTTCCCACCCCACCATCTCTCTCCCCACCATCTCTCCCCCTCCTCCCCCTCTCTCCCTCCTTCTCTCCCTCTCTCTCCTTCCTCTCCCTTCCCTCTCCTCTCTCTCTCTCCTTTCTCTCTCTGTCTCTCTCTCCATTTCTCTCCTCATCTCTCTCCCTCTCCCTCCCTCCCTTTCTCCCCTCTCCTCCTCTCCCTCCCCTTTCTCCCTTCCCCTCCCTCCCTCCCTCTCCCTCTGTCTCCCTCTGTCTCTCTCTCTCCCCTCTCTCTCCTCCCTCCCCTCCCTCCTACTCTCTCTCTAGATTAGGATGTAGCTCTTTCTCCCCCCTTCTCCAGTACCATGCTTGCTGCCTGTTGCCATGTTCAGGGGCATGATGTTACTGGACTCGCCTTCTGAAACTGTAGGCAAGCTCCCAGTTAAATGCTTTCTTTTCTAAGCTGCCATGGGCATTGTGTCTCTGCACAGCAACAGAGAAGTGACTAAGACAGAAAGGGATTCAGAGAAGAAACAGGGAGTGGTATTCCAAGAAGTATTTAAGGAAACACTTGGTAAAATTTTTTTTTTAATTATGTTGCATTTTTTTTTTAATTTCAGCAGACTTATCTCGGAACATAAGAAGCCATAGAGTCCTGCAAAAAGCCAGGTTCTCAGCACATGGGTGACAGCTCACAAACGCCTGTAACTCCAGCTCCAGGAAATCCCATGCCTCTGGTCTTCTTGGGCACTGCTCTTGTGTGCACATACATATATCACACAAACACACAAATAAAAATGAAAACTCTGGCAGGAGAGTTAGCTCATGGTTAAGAGCATTTTTACTCTTGCTGAGGACGTAAGTTCAATTCCCAGCACCCACGAGGTAGCTCACAACTCCAGTTCCGGGAAATGAAACACCTTCTTCTGACCTCTGCGGACATCATCGGGTACATGTGGTACACAGACATGCATGCAGGCAACACACTCATGTGCAAAGAGTAAAAATAAACAAACCTTCAAAAATAATAACAAGAATAGAGCTTTTACATGGTTTAGATAAATTTAATCTTTAAAGGCACATGTTAAAATAAAGAGAATGGCTTTTTAAAAATGACTAAGCCTTCATTCCAAAAGTTATGCAATACCAAGTCAGCACCCCTGAAAAAGAGAAAAGAAAAACTTCTAAGAGCTAGGAGAGAAGTTTTACTGTGGCTAAAAAGCACACACACTGAAGGCCACCGAGCACTGGCAAGTGAGAGAGAAGGTGCAGCAGCTTATGCTGGGAATGGCAGGAACGTCTTGCAGACATTAAAGCGATGAAGAGAGTGCCATGAACGGCTTATGACAATTCACGTAAATTTGGGACAAGTGGACAAGTTCCCAGAAAAATATGAGTCAGTGAGAAAGGAAGCATGAACAGTCATGTAAGATTGGATCAACAGTGAGAACCTCGTCCCATAACCCAGCTCAAGGGATCCATGGTTCCTCCACTGGCTACTGAGCCACATGTAATTCATGCTTCTTTGAAGACCTAGCATGCTTTTGATGCCAGAACACAATGGAACAGTGAGTATGAAAAGAATCACATGGCAATCAATAGAGGAAATTTTTCTCAAAAAAATTGTATGTATGTATGTATGTATGTATGTATGTATGTATATGTGGTCCAGGGACCGGCCCAACTTGGGACCCATCTCAAGGGGAGGCTCTAAGGCCTGACACTATTACTGACTCTATGGTGTGCTTACAGATAGGAGGCTAGCGTGTCTGGTGACTGAGACAGACACAGATCCTCACACCCAACCAATGGACTGAAGCCAGGGCCCCTGTGGTTGAATTAGGGAAAGGTGGGAAGAAACTGAGGAGCAGGGTGACCCATAGGAAGACCAGCGGTCTCAACTAACCTGCACCCCAAGATCTCTCAGACACTGAACCACCAACCGGGAAGCATACCCCAGCTGATATGAGGCCCCTGACACATATACAGCAGAGGACTGCCAGGTCTGGCCTCAGTGAGAAGAGAAGCACTTAACCCTCGAGAGACTTGAGACCCCAGGGAGTGGGGAGGCCTGGCATGGGATGGGGGAGGGCATCCTCTTGGAGATAGGGGGAAGGAGGAATGGGATAAGGGACTGTGGGAGAAAATACCAAAGGAGAGCAATGACTGAAGTGTGAAAAGGTAAAAGTAATATTAAAAGGGGGGGGCAACAAACTTGATCTAAAGACATCTAAAACCAATACTGTATTCTAACAAAAGAGTTTATATGGAAATATAAGCTCAGTTTACTGTGAGAAAAGCAGATGACTCTCTACATTACTGGAGTCTCTGAATATTTGGATGGGCAAGAAAATCCTTCAATAGCTAATATTTACGCATGACAACAGACGAGAGGAGGCCCACTGGTTAAAAGCAAGGGTGACTCTCACAGAGAATGTATGATCAGGTCCAGTGTTTGGAGGCTCACGACAATGTATAAGCCCAGCTCTAGGGTATTTGATGACCTCTTCTGAACTCCAGGGGCACTGCCTATGCATGGTGCACATGCAGACAAGCAGGCACACACACACGGAAATAAGTGAACATAGATTTTTTTTTAAACTTAAATAGACTAAAAAGGAAAGTTTTAACTTGGTAAAGTAGGGGTAGGACGCTGCCCGTCCACGTGATCTCTATCATAGTCCAACATGACGAGCATTCTGTTGGTAGTGAAAGCAGACATAAGAATATCTGTGATTGCTTTCTCCTCCCTCCCAAGCGGGATTGCAGCATCCTCCCGTGGGCCCTTCAGCCTGTTAGCCTTCCTGAGTTCTGTGGATTGTACCCTGGATAATCTGTATGTTTTTGGCTAATAACCACTTATTAGTGAGTATACACCATGCATGTCCTTTTGGGTCTGAATTGTCTCACTCAGGATGCTATTTCCTAGTTCCATCCATTTGCCTGCAAAACTCATGATGTCCTCCTTCTTAACAGCTGAGTAGTACTCCATTGTGTAAATGAACCACATCTTCTGTATCCATTCTTCTGTTGTAGGACATCTGGGTTGTTTCTAGCTTCTGGCTATCACAAATAAGGCCGATATGAACATAGTAGAGCATGTGCCCCTGTGGCGTGGTGGGGCATCTTTTGGGTATATGCCCAAGCGTAGTATGGCTGGGTCTTCAGGAAGATCTATTTCCAATTTTCTGAGGAACCTCCAGATTGATTTCCAGAATGGTTGTACCAGTCTGCAATCCCACCAACAATGGAGGAGTGTTCCTCTTTCTCCACATCCCTGCCAGCATCTGCTGTCACCTAAGTTTTTGATCTTAGACATTCTGATTGATGTAAAGTGGAATCTCAGGG
Source organism: Rattus rattus (assembly GCF_011064425.1). Classification (NCBI taxonomy): domain Eukaryota; kingdom Metazoa; phylum Chordata; class Mammalia; order Rodentia; family Muridae; genus Rattus; species Rattus rattus. Next base: position 8,656,420 of record NC_046159.1, read on the forward strand.
TCATTTTGACTTGCATTTCCCTGATGACTAAGGACTTTGAACATTTCTTTAAGTGCTTCTCGACCATTTGAGATTCCTCTGTTGTGAATTCTCTGTTTAGTTCTATATCCCATCTTTTTTTATTGGGTTGTTTGATTTTTTTGGAGGTTAACTTCTTGAATTTTTATATATTTTGGATATTAGCCCTCTATCAGATGTGGGGTTAGTGAAGATGTTTATCCCCAATCTGTAGGTTGCTGGCTTGTCCTATTCACTATGTCCTTTTGCCTTACAGAAGCTTTTTAGTTTCATGAGGTCCTATTTATCAATTCTTGAAATTAGGGCCTGAGCCATTAGAGTTCTGTTTAGGAAAATTCCAAGCAGTCACAGGAGGGGGGGAGAGAGGGAGGGGCCTGGGTGGAAAAGGGGACATAGAGGGGAAGAGAACATGATTGAGTATTGGGTAGGGAAAAGACTGAAGCCCTGGGGGCCAGCACAAAGAAAAGAAACAGGCAACCTCGGGAGGTAGGATGGGGCGGGTGGGGGCCTCCAGAATGTACCAGAGACCTGGGAAGTGAAAGACTCTTAGAACTCAAAGGGAGGGACCTTAGATGAAATGCCCCACAGTGGGGAGAGGAAATTTATTGAACCCACCTCCAGTAGAAAGACAGGGCATCAGGTGGAGAGATGGGGTTGCCATCCCACAGACAAAAACTCTGACCCAGAATTGTTCCTGTCTGAAAGAGCTGCAGAGACAAAAATGGAGAAGAGCCTGAGGATAAGGAGGTCCAGTGACTGGCCCAAAGTGGGATCCAGCTTAGGGGGAGGCTCCAAGACCTGACACTATTAGTGAAGCTATGGTGTGCTTATAGACAGGAGCCTAGCATGACTGCCCTCCAAAAAGTCCAACAAGCAGCTGAAAGAGTCAGATGAAGAATTTACACCCAACCAATGAACAGAAGCTGCTGAGCCCTGTGGTTGAATTAGGGAAAAGCTGGAAAGGCTGAGGAGGAGGGTGACCCTGTAGGAGGACCAGCAGTCGCAACCAACCTGGAACCCCGGGATCTCTCAGACACTGAGCCACCAACCAGGCAGCATCCACCAGCTGAGATGAGGCCCCCAACACATGTAAGCAGAGGACTGCAGGGTCTGGACTTAAAGAAGATGCACCTAACCCTTGAGACTTTGGGTCCCAGGGAGCGGGGAGGTCTGGTGGGATGGGACTGGGGGTCGGAACATCTTTTTGGAGACAGTAGGGGGGAGGGTGTGGAATGTGGAACAGTCAGACGGTGGACCAGGAAGAGGATAAAGTCAGGACTGTAAAAAAAGGTTAAAGAATAAACAAAAAAATAAAATTAGTTGACAATTTTATCAAGGCATAAAGGTAACTCATTTCCACAAAAAAAATGTGGAACCAACCTCAAATTTCTCTTTATGCATTGTGATTACCGATCCCATTTACATCCACATAATTTAATAACTTTTTATTAAAAACGTTTACTTAAAAAAAAAAGAAAATCTATGTATGAGTAGATGTGGCTGTGTTCTGATGATGCTTTCATTACAAACCTGTGGCAGCTCTGATTTGGTCCATACATGCACTGTCAACCCTAGGTTCAAGGAGATCTGTACCATGTAACAGGGTGGAATGCCAATGGTGAAATCCTGTCCCATGGAAAAGGAACAGAGGAGTCCCAACCATTACAGCTGGGACTCCTGTTGGGTTTTAACTGTTAGAATATCAGACAAAAGAATAAAGAACTCAGAGTCTGGGGAGTCAAACCCAGGGCCTCGTATGTACTTGGCAAGCACTCTAACTCTAAGCTCACCCTTTCAAATAAGTTTCCAACAAGTAGAATTTTATGTGGGTCACAGCTATAAGGATCAGTGCGAAAACTTACTCCTACAAAGGAATTAAATGATAACATTAAAGAGGCCGGAGAAATAGATCAGAAGTTAACAGAACTTAACTGGCTGCTCTTCCGGAGGATTTAGGTTTGATTCCCAGCATCCACATGGCGGTTCACAACCTTACAATTCCAGTCCCAGGGGATCCGGCGCCCTCTCCCGGCCTCTGTGGGCACTGCTCACAAATGGTGCGCTTTGGTGTGTGCAGGCAAAATAGCTGTCCATATAAAATGCAAAGAAACCTTAAAAAATATAAACGAATAAAAGTGACACCTTTCCAACAATATAAGAATATAAAGTAGCTATAAGGAAAATTGCAAATGTATGAATCAGCTGAGACAAATCCAAACATTTAAAATGACCTCACAGGTAGCAATAAAAAAAAAAGTTCATTGCTTTCCACAACTATATTCATGACTATATTTTAGATCTACTCGTTCTCCTGTGGTGAGCATTTTCTACATAACTGAACAAAAAAGTTCAGTGTACTTATTATGCCTTAGAGAATATGACAAGCTGCCTCTAGAAATATATTCAGAAACTCAAAAAGCCATGATTAGGCAAAATAATTTGGAAGAACAAAGCAGAGCAGCTCTCTCCAAAAGATATCCAGATGTACGGCTCGAGTAAACAAAAGAGCACGGTGTCAGTCAGCTGGCAGAGAGCTTGGGATCGGGACACAGAGGTATGAGCAGCGACACAAGGCACGACCAGTGAGGTCAGGGCAGCTGTCTACTTAGCCAGTGTAAGACTGAATTAAAATCAGACTTACTCGTACAACTCACTGACATGAGAAACAGACAATAATGTTTGAGGAACGAGAGCTTTAGAGTAAGGTGTGGGCTCTCATAAACTCGAACAGGAAGGAAGGGATGCACAGAGCCAATGCAGTCCCTTCCTGAAGAACCATAAAGAAAATGAACAGCAGAAGCCATGAGGAAAGATATCCAGAGCGCATAAAAGGAAAGGACACTGGAACCCCAAATTCTACAGCTACTCCCGTAAGTGTGCCTTTAAAGGGATCCACGGGGGCTGGAGAAATGGCTCAGCACGGGGTTTGGTTCCTAGCACTCATGGGGTTCACAATGACTCCCAACTCCAGCTCTAGGGCATCTAGTGTCCTCCTCTGGCCTCCACAGGAACCTGGGCACACATGCACACACGGACCTAAACAAAAGACAAAAGAGATATTTGTTTTCATTTTATTTTTCTTGGATATTTTGTGTCCTTACATTTCAAATGTTATCCCCTTGCCCCCCCCCCGTCTGCCATACCCTTTGCCCCTCCCCCTGCTTCTATGAGGATGCTCCCACTCCCTCCCACCCACTCCCACCTCAACGCCCTGGCGTTCTTCTTTTAAAAATATAATATAGAGGGCTGAGGTGGCTCTCGGTAGTAGATGACGTGCCTAAAATTCATGGATCTCTGTGTTCGATCTCCAACTACACACACACACACACACACACACACACACACAGAGGCACACATGCACGCACACGTGTGCACACACATACAAACACATGCACACACAGAGGTACAAGGAGGAAGAAAGAATAAACAAGCATCCATCAGCAGAGAATAAAAGGGGAAAGTTATCTGAGTGGAAAATGAACATACACTTAACGCTGAACTTCAACAGTAACAGGGGCTATGTGAATGTCCACCATTGATTCATATTTGACAGTTCAGTGTACAACGTGCTGCTGGTCAGGAGCTCCCAAGCAGTGCTGAAGAATTTCTTGGACTTACACTGTAAAACCTAAGATTTCTATTTCATCCCACACAGCAATTCCGCGTCTAGAGAAATGGACGCAGACTTAAGCTAGAGCACCAGTCCTGCTGTACCTGGTAAGAAAGCTCACATCTTCCAATACAGGACACAGGGAAATGTGTGTCCACAGGGCGAACTCTGAGGATCAGTGAAGAGGATGGTGTCAAATGTGGCTCCAGCATTACAGGGCACACGAGCTGCAGTCAGAGAAGCCTCACGGGCCTTACGATTGGTAGGTGGTAGCAATGAGGACGCCAGTCCGACGAAGCTATGTGTCTTTATGGCTAAACTGAAAAACACACTACAAGTGTACATGTAGGTGTTAGTTTATCGTTTCCTGTCAAGCAAGGCATCAAGAGTTGACTCGGTGAGACGGACTGCAGCTGGGCTGAGAACCGGCAGAGAGCTGGCTTTGCTCGATTTCTTGACCTTACTTGTAGCTACACGATGTGGATGGCTTCACATGAGAAACACTTGTTCATCAAGTTTTCTGGTTACAGATTGTGTTCCACAACGAAGAACGCAAAGTAAGGCAAAACACTGGCACCGTGTTGTCTGCAAACATCTAGATTCTTGTTCATGGAAATGAGTCTTCATTCTGCTTTACCCAGTAGGACATCCCATAATCCTCACAGGTTTACATGACATTTTATTGAGATATGAAAATATATGAGATACATCCTCAGAAAATATATGATGCCTCTCTTGTTTTTCTTTATTTAACAAACATAGGTGCAACAGCATATACACTATTTCCAAAGGCCTACTCTGTGTGTCTGTAAGTTCCCGCTGTCCTATATGAAAAGCCTCTGATCCTAACTACAACCACATCTATTGTGGACTGGGCTGTACTCTTTCGAATTCATAGGTGGAAAATTCTAGCCCCAAAGGTGTCTATATTTAGCGACAGTGTTTTCTTAACTTGTGAAGGTTAAGTGAGACCATAAAATTGGGAGGAAGCCTCACCCAAGGGACTGGCATTTTCACAAGAAAGGGCAGGGACAGCAGAGACACTGGTCTCGAGGAGAAGGCACGTGTGGACAGAGAGAGTGGGAGCAGTCAGCTGGTCAAGGTGAGACCCCTTGACAAGCACAATCTGTTCCCAGCTGGATTTTAGACTTCAAGGTCTCAGACCCTGACAAAATATATAAAGGACAGCATCACAAAAGCCTTGTGTAGATATTAGGCAGAATAAAGACATACAGACAGGGCTCAGAATAATCCAATACAAACTAGATATACAAAATAAATCAGACCCTGCCCTAGGCTATGGCTCATGAGTAAAGGCCTCCAAGTCCTGAGACCTGAGTTCAATTCACAGGAACCACACAGTAAACCACACAGTAAACCACCCCAACGAGCTGTCCTCTGACCTCTACACATGGTCCATGGCGTACACATATCCACACACACACAATAAATAATAAAAGAATTCAAATTTAAAAATACACACACATGACCCTGGATCAACTAAAACAAAGAATATTTAAGATGTGATCATGAAGCCCATCAATTGTATGCTAACTTAAAACGAAATAACAGAGAAGAGACTTTAGACCAAAGGAAAGAGAAACATGTTCCTTTTCAGGGGTTTCCAGAATTCCACCCAAAATAAGGACTGTTGTACGTACATTCAGCAGGTATGAAAAGCACAGGGTATCAGGCTCATGATTTCAAAGACTAGATTTTCTTTTTATCTATCTCTGAAATATCAGTCTCACATGTACTATAAAAGCCATCTTAGCCCCGGACATTTAAAATCGGGAATTTAAAATGGCACTAATACACTCCTAAAGCAACCGAAGCGGTAACAATTCCTCCGTCCAGTTCTCACTCAGTTGGTTGTTCGGGCGTTCTCTGCGCCTAGAAATTGTTTTCTCGGTTCTATTTTAAGACTTTGGTTCACGGCTCCTACGGCGCTGTCAATAAAGCTGCCGGATGCCATTAATCTCACGTCTGTGAAAGGATAAATCACTCCCCCAGAGTAATTAAATAACAAACACGTCAAAGTAAAACTAATTCGTGCTAAGTCTAGACATCCACTGTGTAGTTGGGAGACAAGCTCGTCACAACCATCTCCACCTAAACTTGCAGCTGCTTTGCTCGGTCTTCATAACAGAACTAAGACTTAAGATTGTTAGTGTGGAATCGCCTAGCGCGGTGGAGCTAACATCAAAACTCACCAGGGACGCCAGCCTGTGTCTGCCGTATCCCCAAGCCATGATCGCGCATGCCCAGAGATGGGATCAAGCTTTGTCTACCAGTACACCGTCATACACGCCACACCCCAGGCTTGTCGCTGGGCTACCGCTCTGTCCCATTCCCGTGCTTTTAATTTGAGGCTTTTTCAAAGTCAGAGAGATTACAGAGCTAGTCATGAATGTTTTTGGCTGGTGGAAGTCATGATTTTTACAGATAGACGGCAAGGTGTGGTAATAATCTGGGCCTCAGTGTAGAACCAAAATGGTCTCATGTCTTCCTGTATTCAGCCACCAAACTTCATAAATGAAGTAGTTACAATTCTTTTTGTGATTTGTCTTACTGTGGAATAGATTGGGTCACGTTTATAGGAACTGAGATAATTTTCTTAAACTAATATGTGGGACGTTTTTGGCGCTGTTGACTGGTTGCAGAGATTAGACTTCATCTGCAAAAAAAATCCTTTCCTAAAACCCATCCAAGGAAACCTAAGTAAAAGCACTCCTTTCTCTAACAACTTACAGAAAACAGCAAATCCCTTTCTTTTACACACTGATAGAGCCACAGCCTTTCTCGTGAAGGTGGCGGAGTTCTAAATATAGACAGAACCAATTCTGTAGGCCAATATAGATATTTGGGTGCCGCAGATTGGTACTCTACATTTGTACATCTACAAGAAGAAGAAAGAAGAAGAAGAAGAAGAGGAGGAGGAGGAGGAGGAGGAGGAGGAGGAGGAGGAGGAGGAGGAGGAGGAGGAGGAGGAGGAGGAGGAGGTGGTGGTCCTCTCTTAACTACTGAGCCATCATCTCTCCAGCCCCAAGAAGCTCCTTGAAGTGTATTGTTGCAGTGCTCCCAGAGAGCTATAACTGAGAAGAGAAACCTACCCAGAATGTGGGCAGCACCACCCTAAGTGCTGAAGTCCTGAAGTAAATAAAAAATGGGAAGGCAAGTTAAACACCAGCATCCGCCTCTCTCCCTGCCTCCTGACTGAAGTTGTAGCCAGCTGCCTGAAACTCCTACCAGCACAATGTCTTTCCCACCACAATGGACTATTCCCTGACCTGTGAGTCAGAAGGAGCTCTCCCTCCTTTCCACCCTTCCTTAAGCTGCTTTCTTCACAGTCCTGGCACAACAATGAGGTAACAAATGCGGAGAGAAATAGGGATTTTGATGGGATAAACCGAATTTGAGATATTATGCTTTGATCTGCTGCCATCGGTGAGAAGTTTTGTATAAATGTGATTAGGAGCAGGAATTTTGCTAAGGATCTAGCCTCATTTTTGATGACGCTCAGTGGAATAACAGAAGGGGTCATATTCCAGGTACAGAAGAGACACTTCATCCTGGTCAGCTGTGAGACAAAACGCCAAACATGTGCCTCATTCAAGTCAGTTTTGGTTATTGAAGAGTACACTCGCCAATAGTTACATAATGACTGTGCAAATTACAGTGAGCCTCAGATGTCCAGATCCCAGAAGGCTCAAAAGCAACTAAAATTATAAGCAAAATATTGTGCGCACACACACACACACACACACACACACACACAATTTCAATAACTGAGAGAGAAAATCATACAACACTTTAATGGGTACCATCCTACGAAATGCACATGCTATGTTGGCTCTTGTGTCTCCTTTAGTTCCAGAGCCCCTCAGAACTACTTGTTTCCCTATAGTCAGAAGAAAATATTTTATTAGGACCATGTAACTAAGTATCACAAGAAAGATTTTATTATAAAAGTTTAGTTTGAGCAAACTCTTCTCAATCAAACTCTAGCAAGCTCGGTAAACTTTACATGCCTCAAAAATTGCTAAGGAAATGGTGTCTCTTTAGATGGTAATTTCTGTCAACAGTAAGGACCCAGGCCTCTTTCCATCACTGCAGACGGCCACAGGAACTGCAGGGCAGAGGTGGAAGCATGAACCTGTGACGATGGCTGCCAGACTCCAGACCTCTTCCAGACAGGCTGTCAGATCTTGCTATGATATCTTCCCCAACAGCAGCACCGGAGAAGTTGACTTAAGGGGAAATCCATCTCACGTGTATATTTAACTCTGAGCGGGGAAGTTGACAAGTATATGTTCCTTGTGAATTAAAGAAAACAGACAAATGGTTGCTACAGAGGATAAAATGGATAAGAGAACAAATTGTATGTGTGAGACATGATGATAAAAAAAAATAACTCAATCTACTGTGGAAAATTCGTCTGCCTCTGTGAAAACAAATCTTAAAAGGACTGAAATCTGACCGGAAGACCTCAGCCTTCGACTGGTAGACACCACAAGTTTGACACATATCCTGGCACCATGTGACAGCATTCCACTGTTCCCCTGTAAATCAGAGGTGCTAGCGGGTGCAAAACCATCCCAAGTTCTGGATTTTTGCAGCAATATAGTGTTACAAATGTATAAAACCTTTAAACTTTAAATGAATACTACAGTTTAAAAGAATACTACAGTCATAACAGAAATGTACTCATGCACCCACAGCATCTGTGACTGCCTGTGCAAAATCCCCACGTGATCGAACCAGTCAATGTTTCACCATCGTCACAGCCTCCCAACCCTAGCTGAGAAGCTGTTGATAGTCAATGGCTTCTGGGGCAGAGGGCGTCGTCCATTTTCTTTAGCCCAAATTGGACTCCATGGGTAATAAAAAGTTAGTTAATTAATTAACTCATTAATTATTTAGAGGTCATGAAGTTGGAAGGAGGTGGTCAGGCCTGGATCTATAGAGAAAGTAGTGAGATGTGAGTAGGAATTGAAATGCATTGTATGTATGTGTGAAATTCTCAAATAAAAGTCCTCTATCTTTTAAAAAATAGTCTGCCTTCATGAATCACCATCAGAATTTAGCAAGTTAATAAAAGCTGATGTTTGATCCCCTTCAGAGGTAAAGAAAGAACATTACCCTGGATGTGAATAACTTGAAGGTTACGGGGTTCAATCATTTCTTGAGAGGGTGTTTACTGCGCTCAGCAAATGCTGAACATCGAACCCCTCCTTAAATCTTAGACATCCAGGATTGTTTTATCTTATTCAGTCAGCCCCATTCACTCTTTCCTGGACTCTCGCATGTGGCTGCACAAGGCCTTGCTCTTGCGTGTGGAAAGGCACGCATGCTAGCCCTCCAACGCAGTAATGTAAGATCGATGACCTACCTACACTTATAGGGTACCATTTAACTCCTGTGCATTCCTCAACCTTCTGTAACTCTCGCTTTAAGAGATCCAACATCCTTTTGTGCAACTTGCATGCGCGTGCACACACACACACACACACACACACACACACACACTCAGAATTATAGCATAACTAAAAGATAGAATGCCCATGCTAACTTGAACTTCTGCATAGCCTCTTAGCTCTCATGTTTCATCTTTGAAAACTCTCTTAAAAGTACGCCTGTGGTACTGAGAACCGAAATGGCCTTATTGGGTGCACACAAATGGAATCTTCTTGATGCAGGCTACAATTCCGTGCTAATTCTCATGTTTTGCGCACTGGAGAGCATTGCAATGCCAATGGAAGATCTGACTCAGTGTCTCTTGCTTGCAAATTACCTTCACCAACATGGATGCAATTTACAACCAATTATTCTGCACATTAAAATTGCTCAATACCCTGTCATCAGGATGACCACTTCCTTTGTTGTCTTCTGTTTTTGTACTTGAACCCGACTACCCATCTTCAAACACAGGAAGACAGAGTCCTTAAAGAAATCGCTGTTAGGCCGAGAAGGGGGTTGAATGTGGGGAAGATTATTTTCTCTGACTTGTTTTACTCGGTGTTTTAATTGGTTTGACTAAACAGCAAGTATTAAAGCTTCAACCCTGACTGTGCCAAAATTCCTTCATTATTCATGGACCCATTACACCAACATCCTGTAGAGCCATGCAAGCTAACTATCGGCAAACTCCTGATCAAGTGCACATCCCAATGGCAGCCTAAGGGTAAAAGGCAAATAAAAACAGCCGGAGAAAACAATGTCTTCTATTAACATCTAAAGTTTCTAGAATTAACTTGTTTTCCTAATTCCTGGAGACTTGGAAGTCATATATCTATTAACCTGGACTCTTAGGACTGCAGACAGAAATCCAAGCTAAACAAACATGCACAAACCATAGGGGGGGATCACCACGATGGCCAAGGGTATGCCACGGGTGTGGTTTGGTTCTTTCTCCTTTATTTTTACCTTTTTTTTTTTGAGATTTTTTTTTCTTTTGATAGGTGTTCAATGTATGTCTGTGCGGGTGGCCTCAGAGATCAAAAGAAAGATTAACTTCCCTGGAACTAGAGTTAGAGGCATTTGTGAGTTTCCTGATATGGGTGCTGGGAAGTGAAGTCAAGTTTTCCACAGAGCAGCAAGCGCTCTTAACCTCTGTGTGTAAGGGAGTGCATACATGTGTGTATGTGCATGTGTGCATGCATGTGTGGTACGGGTATGTGTGTGTGTGGTGTGTAAAACTGTGGTGATTCAAGGTCAATGTCAGGTACGACTATAGAAGTCAGAGGACAATTTCTAGGAGTTGTTTCTCTCCTCTCGCCGTGGGTCCTAGGATGGAAATCAGGTCTAGGTCTTGGTAAGTAGTTATACCTGATAAGCCATCTTGCCAACCCAAGGTGAAGATTTCTTTAAAATTTCATGTGGAAGCAAGTTGCAGTCCTTGTGACATTATCTCCCAAGTCTCTCATCTTGTCCCTTTGTCAGAGACAAAGGACACACTTCTCCCTAAGTATTGTCATGCCTTTCCAATGTTACACAAATGTTCTTTCTAGCTTCTTCCCTACTCAGTAGTAGATACAGGCAATTCAATAAATTGTATTCACATTATTCTTTTAATGATTCTGTATACCTAAAACTTTTCAAACTAAAATTCAGGAAGGAAAGTGATCTCATTTGCGTAATAAATTATAATTAATCATTAGACCGTTTTGGATTCTTGGTTTTCTATCCTTGACTAATTACTAATTAGATATACATAATATATTATATTTAACATATATTGCTATTAGGAAGATAATACAGAGAAGGGGGATAAATATGGAGAAGATTATTTTCTCTTCTTTTTTTTTCAGTGTTTTAATTGGTTTGACTAAACAGCAAATATTGAAGCTTCAATCCTTCATTATTCATGGACCCATTACCCTAACATCCTGTAGAGCCATGCAAGCAAACTGTTGGCAAACTCCTGATCAAATATATAATATATATTATTACTAATAGCCTAGCAGAGACTAAAACTACTACAGAGAAGAGAGAGGCAAAAGAGACAGAGAGGGTGAGGGAGGAGTGGGAAGAAGAGGGGAGGAGGGGAGAGGATAGGAACTTTCAAATCACAGAGAAAAAAATTAAAAAGGAATTTAGTCCCAGGTGATGAGCACTGTGCAGGGCAGTCATAAGTTACTGTAACATGCAAATCACATTTGTGCTTGAGGCTCACGTGTTTTTTTTTGCATTTCCATTCATAAAAACAAATAAGTCAAGCCTTTATCCTTCAGCAAAGGAAATGCCTCTTTCTCAATTGCTTCCCCGAAAGTGGCACCGCCCTCTGCATGTCACTGGCAGTCAGGAAATCTTCCCTGAGGAACACTTAGGGACTCTTTTCCATTTATGGTTCTAAAATGCTGAGTATTATCCAACCCACAAACTACTGCAGGCTTTGCTGACTGCAGACGCTTGTCCAGAGCGGGCCCTGCCCAACCAAGCCCTCTTGAAACCTGCCGACTTTCCTCCCCAAAGCCTGAGCTTTATTTTAACATTCAAGAAACTTAACAAATGTCTATCATTCGTATTTCATAATTTTTATAGGGTGTTCAAATCTCAAATCAACAGCTTCTAAAATATCACGGAGATAAACTTAGACTAATACAGAGACTCGATTTCACAGTAAGTCTGATGACATCTGTCTGTCTGGTTGACTCAAAAACAAATAAGGAAAAGGGTTTCCCAACTGGTAGGTAGGCAGGATCAAGGTAGTGTGCACTGACTGACGCTCACAGTCAACCCTTAGGAGCTCCCTGCCCGCTCCTCTGTGCTGCCGCTCACCCAACTAGTAGGATCTTATCCTGCTGAGTTCTTTTATACAGACAAATGCAACGTGAACATCCAGGTCACTTGATGCCTGAGGTAGGCCTATTTTACAGCGTCCATCTTGTTTTAACTCGCATCTTGTTTTTATTTAAACATTATTCTAATCTATATTCATTAGGCCACATAGGGTTCAGGGGTTAGGGCTGCTTTCAAATAGACTAATGCTTAGCATATAGGAGGCCCTGGCTCTAATATACAGCATAACTAATAAAGCTAACATATGATACAAACTCAAGCTTTAAAAAGGTATCTTACATGAAGCATTAATTTCTTTGCACATACACACAAATAATTATTTGGTTAACTTAGCCTATTTTTTTCCATCACTAGATATATCAATGTGAAAGAACTTTTTACAAAGTAACATGTGGCCGGTAAATGACTGAAACACCAGCTGGCGAGTTATCTGGTGAAAATCCATTTTTTCCAGATCATGGACTCTTGGTTAGATGTAAACATGGAATGAGTGGAAAGAACGAGGTTAATCCGCATAAGTCTGCAGCCACAGAATCAGAAGGAAATTATTTCGATTGGGCAATTTAAAAAGCAAGTCCTCAATATCAGTGCAGGAAATAATCTTGGATCCTGAAAGTTGCCATTGTGTAATCTGAATGGAATAGGAGAATCTCAAACACTGAGTGGAAGCTGACCGAGGTGGAAGGAAGCCGTGTTCATCAGTTTGTCACCTATAGGCCACATGAGCAGAGCAGTATGTTCCTTGAATAGTGGGTTTCCTTACCTGGGAGCTCATGGATCTGGTGACATAGCAAAAGCTGCCAGAATTCTGTAGGCGTCAATATCTCCAGTTCTTCACTTCCTGTTAATAATTACAGCATGCTACAAAGTCATCCAAGACTAGTGGACAGGAATGGCCTAAACACACATAAACACACACATATACATCATTGTCAACACACCAAATCTCAAGGAAAGAAACACCACCCAATTCTTTGAATAGGCTCTGGATTATATGTCAAAATCACAAAGATTCATCATCAAAAATTGTTTTCGACAACTGTTTAACAAACAATTCAATTGGACACACCTTAACTGCATCGACAGGGAGGCTTAAAATGTGATCTTATAAATAAGAAGACTATTAATAAATTCCGGTTATCAACAATATTTTAGTCTGTTTTATTTTTAAACACCAAGCATCTTTAGCCTGGACCAATAAATAAGAATCATGCTGTGGGACCCAGCCCTTTCTTTTATCAAGTGACAAGGGTGATGTCACAGGATCATGGGGCAGAAAAGCATCCGAACAGGCAGAGCAACTTCCTTGAAAGGGAGATTCTAAAAACAGATGTCCACAAACTCTCCGTGCCTAAAAACTCTCTTGGAAAGTCTTTGTACGTCTCCTGGAGCCTGTGTAATCCAAGGGGCACAACTGCCATTTACTGAGCAGAGAACTACTACAGTTAAAACCATGCTGTAGAAATATCAACCCGTAAGTAATACTTAGACTGATGAGGGAACTGAGGGAGAAACAGAGTCCTGCTTAGAGTAGACCGGGGAGTACTAACGAGGAGGGGCGGGATGCAGCCCAGTGATGGGGCTGTCCCAAGCATGTGAGGTCCTGGGTTCCATCTCTAAGAAAGACACCATCTCAAATACAAACTTGGCAGCAGAAAAGTGTGAAAGACATGTACAGTAAGAATCAAAATGGTTTAATCACTAAAAGTTAATGCGAGGAAAAACACTGGTGAGCTCTTCCCTTGGTCTGTTCATCCACTGAAATGACCATTCGGACACCTTGTCCTACAGTGCCTATGGAAGCAAACACATAAAGATGGCAGACAAAATGGGTCAGTAGTCTTCAAGCTGTCTCTTAACTCTTTAAAAATGCTTTAAAATGCCTAATTCAGATGAGTCGCTTCTGGAGTTTAAACTAAATCCATAGCGGGATGGCCCTCTACCTTCATGAATATAAAGGATATTTTAAAGTTACTTTCATGGGAGAAAGCGTGTATGTTAAAAAAAAATGTCTTCATTAAGGTGGTAGGTTTGATCCTATGCCAGTCTTCAGTAATTGGGTCTTTCAGATAGTACAACAATGAAGGGCTCTTTGCAACCACCACAGCCAACAGAGTAATGCTCTATGGGAAGCAAGGAGGTTGTTTGGTTCAACACAACTAAGGAGCTGGTATTGGTTCAAACTTCCAGAGTCTGACCCCCGAGTAGTTTATTTTAGGTCTATTTAAACACAGCACAATGTGATGAAGACTTTTCTGGTAATAATTAACCCAACTGTGTGTACACAGTAAAGCATACATAAATCTCCTTGAGGAACAAAGTAAGGTAAATAAAGATCAGAAGTGACTGTATCAAAACTCTTGGTAAGGTGCATGAGACACCTTCCATAAAGATGGTTTCTGGAGGTTGACTACGTGGGATTCCTCATTAAAGATTAGTTCTATGGGTTAACTGAGAAAACCAAGCTATAAAAAGGGTCCAGAAGAACCTGGTGTGGTCTCTGCCCACACGGACAGCACAAAAGTCAACAGGCGGTCAACTACATCTGCCCCTAGCCTTCTGGGCAGATGATAGGTTATACATCCCTTCTTTCGAAAGGGCAACACTGTGTACTTAACGTTCCAGCTTCCTAAGTGCTTAGCTGTGAGTACAAGGAACTTCCTGTATCCTATACAACCAAAATATAGAACTCAGGGATCAGAGGAGGAAAAAAAAAGTCATTCAAGTTCACTGAAGCAGGGCTTCATGCACACTAGGTAAGCCGTGCTGCTGGGATACAGCCCAGCCCCACAGCAATTGGATAAACAATGGTACCTCAGTCTCCAATATTCCACTGAGGTAGTCAGCAGCATATATCAAGAACATCTCAAGCATTTCCCAATGTAGTCCATTCTGTTAGGGTTCTGCTCTGCTGCAAACCAACTTCTTTAAGTGATCTTCAGTAACGAAAATTCTACCACCCTTTAAGTTCACACACCCATTCTGGTAGTCCCCTTTAGGAGCATAAATAATTGGTATGGTTACCACACCCACATCTATCTAAACACTTAAAAGTAACTTGGCGACTTCCCCTTGTAATCTCTCTCTGATCCACTAACTGCATAGTTTTTCCACCAGACTTCAGATTCCACGACTATCATTTTCTCATTGTCTTTCTTTCATGCTTATCTTAGATTGTTGGTCTAGTTTGGTTTCCATTACTACAACAAACACCATGACCAAAAACAACTTGGGGAGAAAAGGGATTAGTCCCAATCACAGTCCACCACTGAGGAAAGTCAAAGCAGAGACTCAGGCAGGATCAGAGACAGGAAACACAAATAAGTCAAGCCTTTATCCTTCAGCAAAGGAAATGCCTCTTTCTCAATTGCTCTGAGACTACGTTCAACTACCTTTCATATACAGCCCAGACCAGTGTGCCTAGCTAAGGTGGCACTGCCCAAAATGGGCAGTCAAGACATGTACCACAGACAGGCCCATACGCCAATCTGATAGAGCAAATCCTTAGTTAAGGTGCCATCTTTCCAGGTATGTCTAGATTTGTGACAATTGGTGCCTGAAGCTAACTATGACAGCTTCAAGTATGACT
This sequence comes from Rattus rattus, assembly GCF_011064425.1. NCBI lineage: Eukaryota > Metazoa > Chordata > Mammalia > Rodentia > Muridae > Rattus > Rattus rattus. The sequence goes on from NC_046159.1 coordinate 8,671,938, forward strand.
CCCCAAACCGAACACAACTACAAGCTACACCTATTATCTGGAAGCTCAGCTTTCTTCTCTAGATGTCAGAGCTCAACATCATTGTGACAGTTCAAGCAAAGGTCAAATTGTATGACTATCCCATTACAAAAAAAAAATAACTCAAGTATGTAACAGACTAGCACTGATGTTCAACTCCATTTTTTAAATTTCAATTCTTTTTTTTTTCCTTTCATTGGATATTTTCTTTATTTAGATTTCAAATGTTATCCCCTTTCCCGGCTTCCCCTCTGGAAACCCCCTTCCCCATTCCTCATTCCCTTGCTTTTGTAAGGATGCTCCTCCAGCCACCCACCCACTCACTCCCTCCTACCCGCCCTGGCATTCCCCTACACTGGGGCATCGAGCCTTCACATGGCCAACGGTCTCACCTAACACTGATGCCCAACAAGGCCATCCTCTGCTACATATGAGGCTGGGGCCTCTCAGGAGACAGATATATCAGGTTCCTGTCAGCATGCACTTCTTGGCATTAGCAATATTGTCTGGGTTTGTTGGCTGTGTGTATATGGGCTGGATCTCCAGGTGAGGCAGTGTCTGAGTGGCCGTTCCTTCAGTCTCTGCTGCTATGAATACTTTGTCTCTGTATTTTCTCCTATGAATATTTTCGTTCCCCCTTCTAAGAAGGACTAAAGTATCTGCCCTTTGGCTGTCCTTCTTCTAACGTTTCTCTGTGCTAGGAGAAGGTGGCAAGCAAAAAAGACCAAAGGAAAGAGTAGCTCGCAAACAGAGAGCAAAACAACGTGTCAGAGCCAAGCGAATGTTTATACCTGGATGGGCTCCTGTGCAGTATTTCAAAGGGATGCTTGGCAGCAGCTAAAACGCGAATTCTATTTTACCCTTCTTTATTATAAGGAAGTTGCCAAACTGAAGTCCTGTGCTCTAACCTCCTGAGAGATAAACTGCCATGTATGAGAAAGTAGAGACTCCAGCACAAGTCTTAAATGCACTGAACTCAAGCCATGATTTCAATGTCTCTTGTTGCTAAATGAAACGGTCAAGAATTCGAAAGTCCAGGAGAGGTGTCTGGCAAATGGCCCAGACTACTTGAATAGAGTGGGAGGAGAAACTTCCGGGTTCTGCCATTTTAGCTGTTCTCTTTCTTCAAAAGAACAAACATCTCAGATGGTGCCAGCTAGCCTTACTTTATGATTGTTAAGCAAGTCTCATGATTCTCTTTACCTGAGCTTGCGGGGACACAAGGGGCACTGGCAACAGATTCCAACAGGTCCCAAGCATCTGCACTATGGATCATAAACACCTGAGACGCGGAGATCCATCCAGACAGAGAAAACTAGAATTCATGACATTGTCATTGTCTCCACATTTGATATATATTCAAAATAACTCCTTTGGGGGAATTGTGAGTAATCAAAGTAGAATACGTGCTGGTCAGGAAAATACTCCTTAAAGAAATTGGCTGCCATTTTTACTGTTGGCCAAAGTTAAGTCATTTATAAAAAGATCTGAGCTAAGTGCTTTACCTTCAGATTAAATGATATCTTCTCTTATCTTAATAATTATTGATAGAGGTTATAAATCTTTAAGTTTGACGTTGAAGAGATTACTCAGTGGTTGCAAGCACTTGTTCCTCATGCAGAGGACCTGAGTTTGGTTCCCAGAACCCACACTCTGCCTCGCAAACATCTGTCCCTCCAGTTCCAGAGTATCTGACACCCTCTCCGGGAAGTAAGGGCACTAAACACATGTAAGTACATACATACATACATACATACATACATACATACATACATACATACAATCATACGTATGTACATACATGCATACAATCATACGTATGTACATACATACATACAATCATTAGTACGTACATACATACATACAATCATACATACAATCATACATTTGTACATACATACATACAATCATTAGTACATACATACATACATACACACGCACACGCATAGACAGAGGAGAGGGGAAGGAAGGGAAGGGGAAAGGAAGAGAGATGTACACATGATACCAAGGTCAGTGTCAATGGCCAAACACACACTTAATGGTTTCAAAATGGACTGTGATATGTTCTCAAGTCTTCTACAGAGACTGACTGGAGGGCCGAAATGATTCTACATTGTAGGGTGCTCCATGCAGGAGTTCATAGGTAGCTACATGCTACTCTGCACACTTTCACTGTGCACACTCCTCTACACAAGTCCTCCCTCCACATGGAAAGGAAAATCTGTAACTGATCTTGTCTTGAGTCCACACAATTCCCATTCTGCCTAGAGCAATGGAAATTTCATGGAATCTATGAGGGTAACATCGGTGAAGATTCCTAGTAAGGGGGGATGCAGAGCCTGAACTGCCCATTCTCTGTAACCAGGCAAGGCCTCAAGTGAAAGGACCAACACAGTCACAAAACCTCCAACCTATAGTTGTCATGCCTGCAGGTTGGGCTGGGAAAGGAGTCTAACATAATGGTCATCAGAGAGTGACCAGAGAGACTTCATCCAGCAATTGATGGGAGCATTGCAGAGTCCCTCTAGCAAATATTAGATGGAACTAGGGGGGTCCTTTGGAAGAGGGGAGGGAAGATTGGAGGAGCCAGAAGGATCAAGGACACCACAAGAAAGGCACACAGAAGTGACTGACCAGGACTCAAGCCGGCTCACAGAGATCAGGGAAGCTGCATGGGTCTGACCTAGGTCCTCTGCACATCTGTTTGGTTGTGTAGCCAGTGTTCTTGTGGGATTTCTAACAGTGGGAGCACGGACTGCTGCTGACTCTTGCCTACCTTTGGGACCTTTTTCCTCTTATTGGGTATGTGCCTAGTCTCACTGTAGCTTGTTATGCTGTATTTACTTGATGTCCATAAAAGGCCTGCTCCTTTCTGAGGAGAGGTGAAGGGGATGAATCCAGGGGGAAAGGAAGGTTGGGAGGAGAGACTGGCAGAGGGGGAGGGAGAGGAAACCATAGTTGGGATGTAATATACGAGAGAAGAATAAATAAACAGGAAACAATTTCCTTCCTGTGTGATTCACTGGGGAGTTAAGCCCCTAACTTGTCACGATGGCTCACGCTGTACTCGGGTCCCTATGGCTTTATAAACCGAAACGGTTGAGGCCCTAAAATGCTCTTTGGCTAAGATGCCATCTCCTGCCTCATCTTACCTCAGTAATCCATAATCAACACTTGACAGGGTAGAGTTGCCAAGACGCAACTGAGGCTGGGGCATGCGTGGGGACACTTAGAGAAAGTGTGTGGATGGTCCTGGAGAATCTCCCCAAAGCCTTCCTAGGACAACATTTGCTAGGAAACATGGGTACTGTGGGCAATGGAAGGAGGGGAAATGAAAGTTCCTGCCAACCACATGGAAGGACTGTTTCAGCCTTACCCATAGCTCCTCCCATCCCCATCCACCAAGGCATTTTTGCATAAGGAGACAAGACGATGAGCAAGAGAAAGAGAACAAACAGCTTCCGAAACCATGTCTGCCTTTCCAGCCAGACAGAAGAAATCGGGCTGCAGCAGTGAGGCAGAGAAGTTGGCGTCCATCCTAAACCTGCCACTACCTAAGTGACACGCCACTTCATTTCTCTCATTCGGCATTTCTTCATCTATAAAAGGAAGAGGAGGAGTCAGTGATCTACATGAACCCAGGGACTCCTTGCTCCCAGTCTGGCTGAGTAATGGCACCTCCTACTGTGTCCTACTGGGGTCTATAATTTCTCAGTCAGAGGAGAAATGTTTCCTCTTGAAGTCCCTCGTTGTTTATTTGCATGTCTACCGTAGCAACTTTCAAACATAGCAGGTTTGCAGCACCGCCTGGCTCTCTCCCCAGTGTCCTCTTGCTGGCGTGCTTTCCCAAGAAGCAGACTTGAAATAACAACATGCAAACTCGTGGGAGCTCCTCCAGGCTCCCTAAGACAGCCCTCAACATATGGATTCAAAAGCAAGAGGTACGAGTTTCCTCAGTGGCTTTTGCATTAACATTCAATTGGATTATCTTGGGCATATTTGTTTGATTCTCACTCAAATTTTACCCTCAAGTCTATACACAATATTCCTGAAGGCAAATCTGCAGAATTAACTAAAACTGAACCACTAATCAAAGTCCAGGGCCTGGAGAGATGGCTCAATGGTTAAAAGCACTGACTGTTCTTCGAGAGGACCTGGGTTCAAGTTCCAGCATCTACAGGACAGCTCACAACCATCTGTAACTCCAGTTCCTGGGAATCTGACACCCTCTCCTGACTTCTGAGGGCACCAGGCATCTACATGGTGCACAGAACCATATATGTACCATAGTGCACAGGCATGTATGCAAGCGAAACAAGCATATACGTAAAATAGTAAAATAAGAATTTTTTAAACCACAAATATTTTAGTCGTGAATTCTTTTGTTGTTGCATATATTTTACTAATTATTTATTTATTTACATTTCAAATGTTGTACCACCTTCCTGGCCCCTCCTCCATGAGCCCCCAACCCCATCCCCCCCTCCCTTTGCCTTTAAGAGGGTGCTCCCTTACCACCCATTCCCACCTCACCCCTCTAGCATTCCCCTTCTCTGGGGCATCAGACCTCAACAAGGTCAAGCACATTCTCTCTCACTTAGGCCAGTTAAGGCAGTATCTACTACATATGAAGCAAGAGCATGGATACAGAGAATGTGGTACATTTACACAATGGAATACTACTTAGCTGTTAAAAATGAGGACATCCCAAATTTTGCAGGCAAATGGATGGAACTAGAAAATATCCTGAGTGAGGTAACTCAGACCCAAAAGTACATACATGGTATGTACCCATTGATAAGTGGATATTAACCAAAAAGCTCATAAAACCCATGATACAACTCACAGACCATATGAAGCTTCACAGGAAGGAAGGTCAAAGTGTATATTTCAAAGTAATGGCTCAAGGAAAGTGACTTTTCCTTGGTTGTATTGAAGCCTACGATCCTGTAATTGCACCAAGGGGGGGTCTGGAAAATAAAACTGTGACAATAACATCAAGTGACAGAGGATGTCACATTGAAGACTTGTGGTCATGAAATTCCTACCTCATTCTCTCGAGTCCTGTGCTATCAAAATAAAACGATAACTCAACAAATACAGGAAACAGTGGAGGTCTGCACCGCTCCACTCTGAAACAAGAAAACCTTAGAGATGGTCTGGATTCTAGGTCCGTCCTAGTACGCTGAGCTCAAGCACAGGGTCTATGTTACGGATCACTCTTGCCTCAGTGCTGCCATCAGAAGGACCTGGGAGAGTCAAGGCAGACTGGCTAAAGCAGGTATAAAGGGAGTGGCTTAAAATACAACACTGAGTACTGGGGAGCCAGCTTGGTAGGTGGGGTACAGCCTGGGCAAACATGAAGACCTGAGTTCAACCCCAGAATCCACAGAAGAAATGGCCAGGCCTGCTAGCACATGTGTGTAATTACTAATGTGGAAAGGTGGGGGAAGGCAGAGATCATGGGGCTCACTGGCCAGCCAGCCTAACCAGAAAGCTTCCTGTGAGTGAAAGACCCTGACTACAAACAAATTTGAAGTCTCCTGGGGAGGTGTAGGGCCCCTCAAGACTGATCTCTTGCTTACAAACACACAAAGAGAGAGAGACAGAGAGACATGTCGTGTAAACACAGACACACAAACGTGTGTACACACACACATACAGAAATTATAGCAACAAAATTTCAACCTAGCCTAGTGGTCCACCCCTATAACCCCCGTGTTTGAGGAGGCTAAGACAAAACGATTAGAATCTGAGGTCACCCTGAGCTTCACAGCGAGACTTTGTCCGAAAATGTGTAAACAATTACTCTGTTAGAGAAGAAAGGAAAGAACATTCAGTTATCTTTATCCTATTCTGCCGTAATGAATATGCCCTACAAATTCCACCAACGTTAAAGTCTACTAATGAACTTACTGCCAATAAGCTTAATAAATTTAAAATTAAAGTAAAAAGATTAGACATTTTAGAAATATCTAAAAAAAAACTGTGTTTACGTCCTCATTGGTGCTTTCATCACGAAAACACAAGGCTAAACACTACGGCCCATCATCTAAAAATAAACGCACAGTTTAATAACAAGCATGCTTTCTATGATATATCACCCTCATATCTATAAACTCCATCCTAAACAACCTCGATTTTAAATTAAAAGTTCACTCTCCTTTTATGTCACGTCTAAAAATAAGTTTTGCTTAGCTAAATATGCAGGTCCTGCAGAATTGGCTAGATTTATGAAACATTCTTTAATAAACTAAACAATCACTATATAAAAAGCAGATGCAATACCTTTGTAATTCAATTTTATAGTTTAAAAATATTCTACATGGAAGCGCCAGGTTCTGCCCTGCAGAGACACAGGGCTCCTGCTGACGTCAATGAGAGCCAAGCGCTCACAAAGGAGGGCAGACTATGCCCTGAGCACTTAAATTTAGTAATCCATTAGACGCAGGGAGGAGGGGAAAAAGCTCGGCTCAAATGCCAACTTATCCGCCTTCCAATCTGCCGGCATTAAGTGTGGTTCAGGGTGGCTAAATCACGTTCTTACAGATGTAGGGAGAAGTGGGAGGAGGGCACTGTCACGGCGCGCACGAAAATTTGGTGGACTTTTTTTTCCTACGTTTCTGCTCCCCAGGGGACTGTCTTTGTTCCCCCGGAGACTTTTTTTTTTCCTTAACTCTCTTAAGATGGCTGAACTGTCTGATTTCCAAGCATGAATGGCAGAATTTGTGGCTGTCGAGTTCAAAGGCCCTTCTTCCTTCCAAGGAATATAAAAACAGGATTTACACATGAACTAATGACTGCCCCTTATGTAAGCTCACACTCCTGAGTTCACGTCAATATAACACACACAAAGTGACTGCCGGGGGGGCGAGGGGGCGGGCAAGAGATGCCAGGTCTGAGTGAAAGCCACAGACTTCTGAGTAATTGAGGTCAAGTAGGCCTTGGCCAACTGACAGAGAAGGATCGCCTAGCTCTGTGCTTTAAACAAGTACAGGTGCATGCAGCCCTGCTAAGGGACCCTTGGCTCCAGCTTCATACGTAGCAGAGGAGGGTCTTGTCTGGCATCAACGAGAGGGGAGGCCCTTGGTCCTGTGAAGACTCGATGCCCCAAAGTGGGAGAGTGTTAGGGCAGTGAGGTGGGAGTGGGTGGGTAGGTGGGTGGGAGCACCCTCATAGAAGCAGGGGGAGGTGAGGTGGGATAGAGGGTTTGCGGAGGGAAGGGGAACAACATTTGAAATGCAAATAAACAAAATAACCAATAAAATTTAAAAGAACAAAAAGAGAATGGAAGTGCTTCAAAGAAAAGACAGAAACATCTGTAGACGGTCTTTATATTTGATTAGGCTATCTTTAATATTTTTGCCACTCTCTGACATTACCACAACTTCCCACACAAGGGTTTCAATTCTCTACCTGCTCAATGAATTCTGCAAATCTTCTAGACACCATGATGAGTTTAAACTTGTCAAATCTGAGCAATTGACTCTGCTGTCACCTTCTCTCCCTGTCTCTTCTGTTCCATCGCTTTCCTTCCGAAATAGTTCTGTCCAAAATAGTCCCAATTTCTGCCACATTTCCAGTTCACTAAAAAAGCCAATGCCAATGAATTTCCAAGCAAGGTGTGCTCTCTTACGATTGGACCCAACTCTCTCTAGCACTCCCTGTCCCCAGTGAAGTGTCACGATGTTTGCCAGGCAGGTGCATCTGTCCCTCACTGTGTCTGCAGACCCTACCCCCAAAAAGTATTTCAAAATTAAATCTGCAGGGCCATGGGAACAACTCAATCAGGAAATTGTCATGCAAGAATGGGGACCTGAGTTAAGAACCTCACACCAGAGAAGACAAGAGGATCCTTAGTTTGTTGGCCAGCCAGTCTAGCTGAAACCGGTGAGTTCCAAGTTCAGTCAGGGACCATGTCTTAGGTGGATGGATGAATGGATGGATGGATGGATGGATGGATGGATGGTGGATGGATGGATACATACATACACACATATATACATACATACATATATACATACATACAAACAAACATACCTATAGATACATACATATAGATACATATGACGATAGATGATGGGATAGATAGATAGATAGATACATACATACATACATACATACATACATAGATACATAGATAGATACATAGATAGATAGACAGACAGATAGATGGATGGATAGATGAATAAATATGGGGAAGAGTGATTGATAAAGACATCTGACATTCACATCTGGCCTCCATACACATGTGCATGGGCACCTGGTATACACACACACACACACACACACACACTAGACAGATAAGAACATCTTCTTTATCTGAGCTTGCCCCAGCAGTAGATGACCTTCCTGATAATGAATGGTCTTTTAAATTCTCTCTTAGTTACCAGTGTGTTGTATGTGTCATTTACTAACCTGAAAGCAACTTTTGGGCAAATGACATATACAATCCATGTGTTCATAATATACATTTGCTGGCAGCTAAAGACATTAGTAGATAATGTTATCCTTGCTAATGGGGCAAGGATCATTATAATCAAAGTCAAAAGAGAGTGAGTGACGGCTCTACCTCCAGTGGACCTCCAGGAAAAGGGGACTTTAAAATGTTCTGGCTCAAGTAGCTGCTTGTGTGCCAACTCTGCCCAGTGACAACTTCCTCCCTGGGCTCCTTTAAGCCTGAAGGTGTGATTTGTTTCGCTCTTAAAGGAGAAAGTAGAGAAAGGTGTTTTCAGAAGTCTTTGCCAAGTCACCGTCTAATCTTATCGGAATGGATGCTGACTTAGGAAACACAGGTAGGTTTTATTCCAGCCAGGCTCACAAGCATGCATTTGCAGGAAGCCTATTGTTCCTTTTCCCACCCACAAACAAGTCTGTAATGATGCTCCCAGTGTGACAGTAGGAAGAACAATGTGCTACAGAAACAAGGTATTTAACATCTCAGCTACAGGCTGCAAACAGGATGCCACCGGCCATCACTTGACTACTCCTACCTCTATGGACTATGACTGGCTGTGACATGACTCTGTCATGAGAATGCCAAAGACTGTCTCAGGTTCTCTGACTTAAGGACAATGGGTTGGAGCAGACATTTCTATGTTTTAAGAGTAATTCATTTTTAATGTGTATGGATGCAGTGCCCATAGAGGCTAGAAGACTGTGTCGGATGACCTAGAGCAGAAGTTACAGATGGCTGTTACCATGTAGGTGATAGACGGCAAACCAAGGTCATCTGCAAGAACAGCAACTGCTCTTAACTACTGAGCCATCTACAGCCCCAAACATTTGTGCCTGTATTTTTAACAAGAACTCAGAACACCATGCAGCATTGGAATGAAGATTCAAATACAGTTTAATGGTGTGTGTGTGTGTGTGTGTGTGTGTGTGTGTGTGTGTGTGTGTGTGTGTGTGTGTACACTCATCAGTGCACACATGTGAGCACATGTTTGCTGGCCAGAGGTTAACGTGTAGACATAGGGTAATTTCCACTCTTACCCTCCTGCTTACTTTTTAAACAGGGTCTCTCTCTGGGACCTGAAGTTTTCCAATTGGGCTGGACTGACCAGCCAGTGAGTTCTATGGGGTTTTCACACCGTGCCTGTCTTTTTATGTAGATGCTGGAGATCAAACTCAGGTCTTGTGTTTTCACAGCAAGCACCTTATCAACTAATCTAACCTCCCACCCCAATACCTTTAATTTTTAAAGGCATTCTTTAAAAACTGCAAAGATGAGACATGCATCAGTGCCCCTGGGGCGTTCATGCCTTTTACAGTCCCCTCTGCTCCATTTTCCAGTGATCTGTAAGTAGAAAGATTGGCTCTTCCTCCGTGCACAAAAGAAAATCATTTTTTTTCTTTCTCCTTCCCTCTCCAATTATTACTTTGAGTATCTGAAGCAACAACTGAGTCCCATAATAGCTGTTGTTGTCTGAATAAAAATTCACCCTGAATTACATATTTGAATTTGATTCAACCTCTCTGAAATCCCAGGGCTTCCAAAGACTTGGCTGGAAATAGATTCTCTCATGAGGAGTTGAGTGCTCCCCGCTGCATGTTTTCTGCCTGTCCCATTTCCTCCAAATGAAGCGATGAGAGACAGGACGGTGAACGCTATTCATAATTTAGAAACCAGCAAGCTGCTGCCCTGTGGGTCGATTTCCTAGCAAATTGTCGCTTTGACTCATCTTTTTTTTCAATGAATCGGATCAAAATTTGTTCAAAGCTCTAGTTAGCTTTTCCAAATGGAAAACAACTCCCTCGCAACTATCATCAACTGGGCTTTATGGGAAAATGCAGTTGGCTTTAACATTTACTTAGATGCCTCTCCATTTAGCTACAGTAGAGACCAGAGGGATCCGAGAGTAAAAGTAAGTGAAGTGTAATAATTATGGGCACAGAAAGAGAAGATAGCCATGCATCAGTAAAAATAACCAAGTTCCTCCTCCTTCTCCTCCTCCTCCTCCTCCTCCTCCTCCTCCTCCTCCTCCTCCCCCCATCTTCGGTAAAGGCCATCATGACATCAGAGGATGGAGAGAAGCATATGCCAGCAGGATGACACACAGCTGAAAGAACAAAGGAACGAGTTGGCAGGCGTCAACAAAGCGAGCAAGCTTCATGATGCCGAGCCTCTCCCAGAGTCAGGCTCAGCATCACTGTGATGTCCAGACTGTGACAACCCTGGACATCACTGGACAGCGGTTAACTGCAAGCCAAACACTCTTTACAATGGGACAATCAGGTCAAGTCCAAGAGTTCTGACAACCAAACATCCTCCTTCTCAGGGACACTAAGTCCTCCTAAACCCCAAATGACAACCCTTGCAGAAGGTCACAGTTGGCACAGGAAGTTCACTTGGGTCACAAGTGGAAAAACAGACAAGAAAGGGAATGATCCTCAAAGAGTCCATGCCCCAACTAAACATGAATGAAGAGACAGGCCAGGGAAACAGATGACTCACGCACACACACAACATCACACAACTGTGTCTTCATCCACTAGTCCAGTCCAACCTATATCTGGCTTTTATTTGCTCCTGGAGACCTGAAAAAAATCAGAATCCAAAGGTAAACTCCCAAGATACTGACAAATGACAAATGCATATTTACTATTCCCTTGGTAGTTCCCCTAAGCGAGCACATCTCATATGCACATGCTCAATTATACATACCTAAGCACAGTGGCTTTTATTGGAAAAAAATGTAGTTAAGTATTTGGGGAAAAGAAAAGATGAAAAAAGAAAGAAGGAATATCATGTTTGTGTGTGTGTGTCTGTGTGTGTGTGTGTGAGAGGGGGGGGAATATTTGAGGTTGGAAAAGAGACCAGTGATGATAGGGTAGGAGGAATAAGGGGAAGACAAACAAGAAAGAAAGAAAGAAAGAAAGAAAGAAAGAAAGAAAGAAAGAAAGAAAGAAAGAAAGGAAGGAAGGAAGGAAGGAAGGAAGGAAGGAAGGAAGGAAGAAACAGGCAGAGAGATGAAAGATAAATAGAAGACAGAGGCAGATAGACAGATATGGATAGATAGATAGATAGATAGATAGATAGATAGATAGATAGATAGATAGATAGATAGATGATGGATGATAGATAGATAAATGATAGATAGATAGATAGATAGAAGATAGATAATACACAGATGATAGATATGATAGATGAAAATATAAATATATAATATTGCAAGCTAACCAAAATTTAATTAAAACGAAAGGAATATCTATAGACATCATGCTTAATCCTGCTTAGTACTAAGAAACTAGCAGAGTCCCTACTCGTCCAGAGACTTGCCAAAGATGTCCCTCTCAACATATTATCAGCATCATACTGGGAGACAGAAGCACTCTGCACTCTCAGCTCATAAAAAAGACCAGAAAACAAGGAGTCAGAGGGATGGCTCGATCATCAAGAGCACGGCTGCCCTTGCAGAGGAGCCCAGTGTGGCCCAGACCTCCTGTAACTCCAGCTCCAGGGGACTCGACGCCCTCTCCTGGCCTCCTGAGGCCTGCACACATGTGGCCTACCATCGTACAGACATACGTGCATACATGTAAATGAGAAACAATACAACAACAAATGGATTTGGAAGATGAGAAAATGATACAAAGGGGGCGAGTGCATCTGCATACCTGGAAGAAATCATTGCGTTCATGATGACGGTTTATGTGAGAAAGCTGAAACCACTGACCTAAAAAAGCCTAGAGCCAAGAAGTCACAGCCAAGTTATAAGATACAAGACACACACACATAAGTCACATTTTTTTTTCTTATAGAATCAACACACAAGTAGAATTTCAGATCAAAATCACACTATGGGACCGCCACATCTGTTAACCAAAGTATGATTCCTGGGACCTAATGACAAATTGTGAGAAATGACTCCTTCCGGTTGCTTTCTGACCTCCACATACACGTGTGCACACACACACGCAGAGTAAATGTTTTAAATGTACTACCATTTACGTTAGTCCACACGAGAAATAAATATTTACTACCTTACTCTATTTTCTGCTGCTATCACACAATACAACAGACTGGACACATTATAAACAATAAAAGTTAAGTCCATATGGTTTAGGTTTCTGGTTAAGTTCCTCTTGTTATGCCATGAAATGACTAAAATATCTGGAGCCACGAGGGAAAACAAACATTCCTAACTTTAAGTTATTTTGTCAAGTATTCTGGCCACAGTGACATTAACATACTATAATCGATATTGCCAGAGCTCACTAGTTTTTAATAATTGTTATCCTTCTCAGGGACTCTTTGCCTGAACTGCTGGGTACAAAATTCATCCAACTATATTTTACTGCGATTGGCTCACTGAACAAGCAAAGCAAGGTCATAACCAAAGCGGCTACTTTCTTGTGATTAAAAAAAAAACAACAACAAAAACAAAAACCAATAAAAAAAAATGGAAATGCATGATTATACTTCCTTAGACCAGAATGTGTGCTTCTGGTTGTATAGACTGTGTTTAAGAGTAGAGGACTTCTATGACTTGTTTACCCTCTCACCCGTGACAGTGAGGTATATGAAAAAATCTCGAAAGGTGACAGATGATGTAACTACAAAGGAAGTTGTCAATTCAGCCATCCCTAGGTAGCTTACCATTCACCACCTTCCTCCTATAGACACAGAGCCATCACACTGCGTCCCACGTCCTCTGATTGACAACAGTGCTATCAAAGGACACGCGCCTGCCATTTGAGCCAGGGCAGAGATGACTTTATGAGAGTGGAGTCACTGTTTCAAAAGAGTCTCGAGCCCCACCCACACAGAAACTCTGCGTCTGTTACCTATCCACAGTTTCACTATAGAAGAAAATCTTTAAATTTTTAAACCCCTTTGGTAGTGGGTCCATCTTCGTGGCTTAACAATTCATGAATGTCCACAAGGGTACCTTCTTTTCGGAGCCAGCATTCTAAGCCAGAGCTCTACATCAACCATCATTCAAACACGGTCTCGGGACCATAATGATGGATTCTTATAAAAACCCAGGAGTGTACTAGGTCATGAAGTTGCTGGGTCCTCAGATAGTACTGTGTCCAATTTTCTGAGGAACCTCCAGACTGATTTTCAGAGTGGTTGTACCAGTTTGCAATCCCACCAACAATGGAGGAGTGTTCCTCTTTCTCCACATCCTCAACAGCATCTGCTGTCACCTGAGTTTTTAATCTTAGCCATTCTGACTGGCATGAGGTGGAATCTCAGGGTTGTTTTGATTTGCATTTCCCTGATGACAAGGATGTTGAACATTTCTTTAGGTGCTTCTCAGCCATTCGATATTCCTCAGTTGAGAATTCTTTGTTTAGCTCTGTACCCCATTTTTAATTGGGTAATTTGATTCTCTGGAGTGTAATTTCTTGAGTTCTTCACATATATATTGGATATTACCCCTCTATCAGCTGTAGGATTGGTAAAGATCTTTTCCCAATCTGCTGGTTGCCATTTTGTCCTAAGGACAGTGCTTTTCCCCAATGCCCATGTGTTTGAGGCTCTTCCCCCACTTTTTCTTCTATTAGTTTGAGTATATCTGGTTTTATATGGAGGTCCTTGATCCACTTGGACTTGAGCTTTTTACAAGGCTATAAGAATGGATCGATTTGCATTCTTCTACATGCTGACCTCCACTTGAACCAGCACCGTTTGTTGAAAATGCTACAGTAAACTTAACACAAGCCAGGGTCATCTGGGAAGTAGACACTTCAGTTGAGAAATATGGCCCTCCATCATATTGGCCTGCAGAAAAACCTGTCAGGAGAGCCTTGAGTGGTGATGTCACAGGGCAGGAGGTCCAGGGGTTTACAGGAAAGCAGGCTGAGCAAGCCATGAGGAGCAAAGCTGGAAATGTCCTCCCATGGCCTTCAGAGCATGCCTCCAGGTTCCTGCTTTACCCTGACCTCTGTTCATGACGAATTGTAACCACAGTACATAATCCAAATAAACCCTTTTCTCCCCAAGTTGCTTTTGGTCACGGTATTTTATCCCAGCAAAGGAAAGCAAACTAAGACATCTATATAAATGTCGATTTTGAAGTTATACAATGAGAGAAGCAAAAACAAAATAAACTTCCCTCACTTGGTAAATAATTACCTGAAATATTCTTGGGAAATTGTTGCTATGGCTACAGATCCATCTACTGAATTTTCAGACGGAACGCAGGCCTAAAACGAACGGAGTAAAAACAGTCAGCAGTCTTTGCCTGCATAGATAGGCAAGGACATGCTCCACAGAAAAGCAATCAGAGTTTTCTCCCCAGTTCTCCCAACACCCATTCCGAGACTGGCGAGGTTCCAGGTGGACTAATACCTACATGAAATACCTCCACCTAGAAAGTAAGGAACCCATTCTAGAGCGTTCCGGGCACACAGTGCCTTTTAGGACCGCAAATGAAGTTTTATGTTCTCTTTGGAGCTACTTGTAGCTAGAATCACAAGCCATTTATCTTCTGAGTCCGTGGATGACTCAGGATTCATTCCAACACCCCTGCCCCTGCTCCCATCCCAGTCAGTTCAAGGAAACTGTAATGACTGGCATGATTTAACCCAGAAAGACCAACTCTGTGGATGATACGTTTTTCCCAGTGCTCTCACCAAAACTGACAAACTAGATCAAACCGTTTCTAAAAGTCGCTCTAATAAAAACAAAGAAAACGAGTAGTCATTCCTCCAAGCTGATGGCTTAAAGGGGGAGTTTCAGGCGAGTCCCACAGATACAGATTTAAGTGTGCAATCCAGCAGACCAGCGTTTCAAAGATTTCGCATTCCTTGACTCATTTTACTGTGCGAGAGTCCAGCTGTCTTCTGTTCTTTGCCATGTGGTAGCCGTGCGACACTCTATGCCTTCTAGAATTACCTTCCTGATCCTCGGCCCTGAAGCGTACCGTTGGGATACTTTAATCTTGTCCCGTGCGTACCTTGATTTTCACAGCCATGTTTGACCTGACATTGTGCGATTGATTTGTTATAGTGGTTTGAATTCATCTTGTGAGGACAAGCAAGTCCAGCTCAGCAGGACACCCAGCTTCAGCACCCAGGACCTTTACACTACACTTAATCCGATGGCTTGGGAACCTCTCTTCCAAAAACTGAAAATACTGGGTTGCTTCAGGGATGATTCTAGATAAATCTACTTGGGAAATATAAAAGCCAGCTTCCGTTCTTAAATTCTGGCAAATGGTAAAGAAAGACTTCAAGACTCTCAGGGGATGAGGGGTGTCTAAAGAGTCTATTTGTTCTCCCTCTCCCTCTCCCTCTCCCTCTCCCTCTCCCTCTCCCTCTCCCTCTCTCCCTCTCCCTCTACCTCTACCTCTCCCTCCCCTCCATCTCTCTCTCTCTCTCTCTCTCTCTCTCTCTCTCTGTGTGTGTGTGTGTGTGTGTGTGTGTGTGTATGTGTGTTTGCAAACTAGGCTAAGTGAAAAAAAAAACATGCATGTTGAAATACACAGTGTGTATACCTCTCCTAAAGCACCCTTAAAATATAAAATATATACCCAACACGGGGGATGTATCTTAGTTGGCAGCATAAGGACCTGGGTTCAATCCCCGGCCTTGATGGGTGCAGTGGCACATGCCTATAATCCCAGCACTCAGGAGGTAGAGCAGAAATATCAGAAGTTTAAGGTCATCCTCGGTTATATAACAAATTAGAGTCAGCTCCATGAGACTCTGTCTCTGCATCTTCATTATAAACGACTGAGGATTTAATATTGTTTAGCATCTGGTGGTGTGATGGCTTCTAAGGAAATCCTGGTCAGATGGAGCCATACTCTATGCCTTACGTACATCAGAGATTTTCAGGATAAAGAAGTTACTGGACAGAACATAAACATAATTTGGTGGATTTTTTTTCTCTTTTTGAAGCATTTCTTTGGTGTGTGTGTGTGTGTGTGTGTGTGTGTGTGTGTGTGTGTGTGTGGTGTGTGTGTGATAGCAAACCTTCCTTACAGGAGTCACTTTTATCCTTCCAGCATGTGGATCCCAAGGACAGATCTCCGAACACCAGGCCTGATAGAAAAGCCCACTGAGCCATCTCTCCAGCTCAGTTTGTTGAATTCCAGTTGTTACTGTCACCACTATTTTCCTCCAGTTGTGTGAGCTGAATCTCAGCCATCGTCTGTCACTTCTAAATTCATGTGATCAGCTGGCCCGTGCTCTAACAAGAAGCACGCGGCAAGCAAGTCCAGGGAAAGGTCTCCAGTCCCAGATTAAAACAATGACAACCACCGTGGCTTGTGCTCAACTGGATGTTTTTCTTTCTAAAAGCTGCATGCCCTGAAATATCAGCTCAGCTTTCCTCAGTTCCCAACAGGAAAATGGCTAAACTCTGAGGCGCACTGGCAGAAAGGCGGCATTCACCACCATTTCTCTTCTCTGTACCCAAAAACACAAAAGGAAATAATGATTCTTTGGCACTAACTCAGCTCTTCTTGATCCTGATGTTAAGACCATTCCACTGTCTCTCTGCATCCAGCTATTTGATCAGATCTTAAATGACGGGGTGTAGTGCCATATCATAGAAGTCGCATACTCAGTGTGTGAAAGAATGAATGAGCTGGACAAAAACGATTAAATGATTAACCATGTCAGCAAACTGTGGACTGTTTGCTTTTTCACAGAGGCAGTCTGAGTAACTCACTTCTCATCAGAACATTTTTGCCTTCTCCCTCATTACCAACGCTCAGTTAAAAAAGACATATGTCTCTGAAGTTTTCCCTCTTAGAAGTGTGGAGGTTTTTTTCCTTTTAAATTTATATACTGAGATAGATAGATAGATAGATAGATAGATAGATAGATAGATAGATAGATAGATAGATAGATATAGAGAGAGATAGATAGATAGATAGAGAGATAGATAGATAGATTAGATAGAGAGATAGAGATAGATAGATAGATTAGATAGAGAAATAGAGAGAGAGATAGATTAGATAGAGAGATAGATAGAGAGATAGATAGATAGATAGATAGATAGATAGATAGATTAGATAGAGAGATAGATAGATAGATTAGATAGAGAGATAGATTAGTTAAAGAGATAGAGATAGATAGATAGATAGATAGATAGATAGATAGATAGATAGATAGATAGATAGATAGATTAGAGAGATAGAGATAGATTAGATAGAGAGATAGAGATAGATAGATAGATAGATTAGATAGAGAGATAGAGAGAGAGGGAGATAGATAGATAGATAGATAGATAGATAGATAGATAGATAGATAGATAGATAGATAATAGATAGATTAGGTAGGTAGGTAGGTAGGTAGGTAGAGATAGAGAGATAGAGTGATAGGTGGTACATTAAACATATTCTACCTCTCTTTTTTAACTCATACATATTATTACTGTGTAAGAAAGCACACAGGTGAAGGCCAGAAGACAACTTCAGTGACTCCTTCTGCTTTATAGTGGTGACTTCCGGGGACTTAACTCCAATCACATCAGGTGCCTTTTCTGCTGAGCCACCTCAAAGGGCCACTGTCTCTCCATTTTAACCTG
>NC_046159.1:8694947-8822447 GCF_011064425.1 Rattus rattus
TAGAAATTTACAAAACACAGCACTTCCTCACATTCAATCACGAAATTTTCTTCTCCCCACAGCACCTTTCAAAACTGTTCAAGGGTTCAAGACAGGAACTCTTGAGGAAGCACACAGGATATGTGAAATCATACCCGGGAGAAGGAATGTGAGAAGGGTAGATACGGATGCTCGGAGACCTTAAATGCTGGTCTCAACTTCCATCCTGGGGCAGCCCCTTAAAAGATGTGATGCAGAAGTGGGCAAAAATCAGGTTTACGATTTAGAAGGCAAGTCTGGCAGTCCGATGGAGAGAGTGGCAAACTGGGGGTGCGATGCAACCATGGGAACAAGGCATAGAAGAAGATGCGCGTTGCGGATGTCTGTGACCACCCCAGGGGCTTGTGGGAGCAGCCACAGCAGAAGGAGGCAGAAACTAATGGGGACTTGAGAGAGGACTCAGGTACCAAAGTGCTTGCCACAGGAGCATGAGGGTGTGTTTGGGATCCCCGGCCACTGTGTAAAAGCTGGGCCTGCCATCCTTTATCTACAACCCTGGCACTTGAAGGATGGAGACAGATGGATGCCTGGGGCAGCACGGGACTAGTGGAAGCAACAAACTCTATTCTCAGTGACAGGCACCATGTCAAAACTGAGGAGGAAAATGACTGAAGAAGACACCCATGTCAACCTCTAGCCTACAGAGAGAGAGGGGGGGCGGGGGAGCTACTTAAGTTCCCTTTAGAAATAAATTTCAGTTCAAACTAAAATATCCCTATTGAAACAAATATAAATAAAAAGCTGGTTGGCCAAAAGCTGGTTTAATCACTAATGACTAAAAAACACCATATTTCTAAGAAATGTATTCTTGTTCTGCAGTATCCATAACTACCCGATTTGGATACACAGTTCTCCTTGTCAGTGAATACAAGATACAGACAGTAAAACATGGACGTCGGGAAGCTTGACGTGGGTGTTATACTCTCCAAAGAATGACCTGCTGTGGCTGAACTTTTGGTTCCGAATAAACGAGTCTCTCAAGCACGCAGCAAGCCCAGGTAAAGGAAGAAAAAGAAAAGGGAAGAGTGGAAGGTGGACAGTTTAAAAACATGAAACGGGGTGCTCAAAACATCTAGCAGAGCCTGACCTCGGAAGCTGAGACTAGAACCCTTGACCGAGCTCATCTCCATAGCTAAACTCCCTGCTTCCCTCTCTCACTGCCAGCACCTTTATGGCATGGAATAAACCAGGGATTCTCAGCCTGTGGGTCAAATTTGGGAGTCACATGACCTGTTCACAGGTGTTGCCTAAGACCATCATAAACACAGGCATTTACAAGTCATAACAGTAGAAAACACAGTTATGAAGTAACACCAAAATAATTTTATGATTGGAGTTCCCCACCATGTAAGGAACTATATTAAAAGGGTCGCCATCTTGGGAAGGTTCAGAGCCACTGGCGTAACAGTAGTGATCTCAGTTAGAAAGGATTGGCCCTTCTAGCCGTCCTCAAGGACACAAGCCTTTAATCTTAGGCTGTTTTTCTGTTCTCTTCTCTCCCTGTCACAGAGTTAGGAGTGCCTGCCTATCCCCAAACAAGGGGCTTGATGACACTTGACACAGATATGCTTAGGTCGAAAGGAGATTGTGAAGGGGATACCTGCTTCCAGTCAGCTTCTCAGTGAGCTCAAAGGGCATGTGCCAACTTGCAGATAGAAAATACTTTACAAAGGGGTGACCAGTTAGGTTCTTAAAGGCCTGTCTTATCAGGATGCGTGCACAGCAAAACCCCACCTTATCGGGCATCACCGGGAAGGGAGCCTCTTGGTTCTGTGGAGGCTCAATGACCCAGAGTAGAGGAATGCTGAGGCGGGAGTAGGTGGGCAGGTGGGGAGAACCCTCATAGAGACAGGGGAGGGGATAGGGGGCATGTGGAGGGGAAACTGGGAAGGGGGATAACATTTGAAACATCAGTAAATAAAATAACCAATACAAAATGGGGGAAAAACCCATCTTCCTTAAGAGATCACTTATCTAGGATGCATCGAGCTATATTAGCCATTCAAGAAGCCTGCTTCTGCATGGCATGTGAGCCTGCTTGGGTGTGGAAGTGATAAAGATTGGCAGACAACCCCAAAATCACCCTTGACATTTAAAGTAATTGTGATGACATTTAAAGTAATTGTAATGACATTTAAAGTAACTACAATGTCGTAATGACAAGACTTTTCGTAAAATCAACAGCTACTCAAGTTTCGTTAACCATGAAAGTGGCAGACACACTAGTTGCCATATGTAAATGTTTTGACTCACAATGTTTTTTGTGAATAAGTGCAGGGACGCACACATGCTCACACAGCAATAGAATAGGTTCTGAAACAACATGACCACTGTGGTTGGATCTCATGTATAGCTGTAGTTTCTACATGAGATGTTATCATGGGGTCTCTTGGCGAACTGAGTAACTCTCCCACAAAAATGCTTCAACCTCTAGCCCCAGGCATTGTGGGTAGCATGCCAACATACACATACAGTGCAGGGGAGGAACTCTCTCACGTGTCAGGAGACCATGATCCAAATCACGGTGTGCACGGGCCTTCCTCCCTATAGGGGCTCCTGTTGGGGAGGGGCCTTTCTTTCTTTATTTCTCTCCCCCAGAGTCTGGGAGCTGTCTGCATTCCTTGACCGGTACCACAACACCCCACCCTCTGCCCACATGGTCACATGGCCTCTACTCTCTATATCAGATCTGCCTCTTTCTTATAAAAGGCACACGACTGGAAATAGAGCAGCTAGTGTGAATGAGAAATGTCCACCACAAGCTCCTGTGCTTGAGCACTTAGTCCCCAGATGAAGCAATCTCAGGCAGTGACAGACCCTTTGGGGCATGAAATCTGGCTGACTTAAAAGGTGGGGGTGCAGGATGGGACTAGGGAGTTACAGACCAACTAGTTCTTGCCAAGGTGTCTGCTTTCTAGTCTGCTGGGAAGGTATTTGCAAGCTGCCTCAGACCCCTACCACAAGAGCCATGCTCAAAGCTGTGAGTGTGTTGAGCCCTGTCAACTGTGGGGCTGTGAGCTAAAATTATTTCCCCTTCCCTTTAACATTTCCCGGTCTTTGTCAGTGATGTGAACAGGAACTAACTCGGACACTACGCACGGGTAATCCAGAATGCTCTCCCACTGCAAGCTCCATGAGTGAGCCACTTTGAATGATGGCAGGGCTTCACAGACCCCGAGAGTTGACACTTCATACACCCACTGGGTCCTTATTCTGTGCAGTACCGAGCCTGAGTACCCTTTGGAGGTATTCAGACGTAAAGAAAGCACAGCTGGAGCAAAACTTCCAAAACCCCAAGACTGAAACATTTGTATCTTCATGTCCCCTTGACACACTGCCATTATTCTTTTAAGAAAGGGGCAGAGCTCACTCCAATATTGTCTAATATCCATGTGCAATAGGGCTTAAAGATATTTCCTCATGACATTTATCCTGGACTCAAATGTGCAGTTTTAGATCCCAATTAAAAAAAAAAAAAAACTAAAAATCCTAACCCCATCCTTCAGGAGGGGAACCACCCTGAGTCATCATCGCTTCAGCATCTCGTTTTCTAGACACTTCTGCATAGTGTCCTTTCAGTCCAGAACCCCTTCCCGAAAGACTGAACAGCAAAGAAAAGTCCAACTTCTAAAGGATGCATTATTTGGAGGGTTTTTTTTTTTTCTCTGACAAATGGAACATGCAAAAGTGGCAATTTACCTGCCCACAAAACTTACCAGCAGGACCTAATTTCCTCTGGGTTAGCATAATAGAGGGGGCTAATGACAAGAAGGTTATTCTTGGGGGAGGAAAAGTTCTGTGCTGTGTGACATAGAGAACCTCATTCTGACCATCTGCTAAGCTGGTGCAACAAGAGCAGGGCAATTCAATCTCGTTCCGCCTTGCTGAGAAGAAACTTGTCTTCCAAAAGGAATTCAACTCATCTGCCAGACAGCAACTCTACACAAAATGCCACAGACAAGAGCGACTTCAATCCCTGCTCTTCTTCATTTTGGCGCCCCATCGGCAAGATGCTGCCGATGCGGGGAGCACTGGCTGTAACTGGGACGGAGAGTGCAGTTCGCTTTCACACAAAGTAAAACTCCTACGTCCGAGCTGTCTTGGTGGAGTGCTTGGCGGCAGAATACTGTTGGCCAATTTACATGGCGTTTGGATTTGAAGTTATATGCCATTTGGGGAAGATTACTATAATTAGAAAAATGGCCTAATTACTTTTCTGGCAACAGCGAGGAAAGAGAACAGACTTTTCAGCTTATGGAGACAAGTCCTTGAGAAACCTCAAAAGCTTTCAGGATCCCATTTGACAGGAAAGAACATCTCATCTGAACGTCTTGGATCTGTTGGAAAAATCGAGTTCCAAAGCCAAGCCACGGGAAGGGGGTGGGGTGGAGGGAGGGAGAAATATTCCCTCCTGTCGGGTTCTAAAACAGAGATGGCAGGAACGGTCTTCTCTGCCACATGGCATCATCTGCTGCCCTGGTCTGCACAGGACACAACAAACAGAAAATAAGAGAACTGGACAGGAAGGATGGAATTTTGCAGCCGCAAGACTCGCAGCGTGGTTAATGGCTCTGTCTGTTCCAATTGTAAATAATATGACAATGTTGCAACCTCAGACACTGGAGGTGCGGCTCCTGTTGGTTTAGGTCGAGGGTTCACATTTCCGATAGAAAATCACCCTCGGTTCCTCTCTTCCTGTGCAGAGGGAGGGAGTCACTGCTGTTTTTAATCAAACCCTATTCCCCAGGCCTGGGGAATCACAGGACACTAGCTTTTACCCAGAAGCGGAGAGGAATCAGCCAGAGCTGTTAAGCAGGGGGAGAAAAATGACCCATGGCATTCTCTATTTAGGTTCCATTTCCTGAATGTAGCAATGGGAACACCTGCACTGGATCAACTACATCCTCCCTAAACAGCGTCTTAAACCGTCACGAGTGCTTCAAGGACACAGGGGTAAAGGCAGGACAAAGAAGTAACTTTGAAATGTGAGTGGAGCGGGGAGAAGGGAGAGAGGAGGCTGGGAGACACAGAAGGTTAGGCAAGGATTGTTGCTTTCAAGTTAGGAGCTGGCTAATGAAAATGTTGCCTTCGTGAATGTGGCTCTCCTAATACGGTTTCCCATCCTTCTAGAAGTAGGGTCTGCCTTCCCTTCCTACGAACTTTATCTCACACAGGAAGGGCAGGTTTGATTTCTGTCTGTTGCCAGTCCTCATACAAAGGATCCTTTGGTCTACAATTCCCAGGTTTGCTTGTCACTCAACAGCAGGAATGGAAACTGTAAGCACATATTAAAACACTGACCTCCCCAAAAAAGGGACTGGCATTTGAATCTTTTTCCAGAATTGTGTATCAGGACTGGAGAGGGAGCTCAGTGGAAAAGTTCTGCTCCGCATGTACAAAGACTTCGGTTTGTTTCCAAGTACCACCAAAAAAAAAAAAAGTGAATTAATTTTAAGTTACCTTTCAAAGTATCTCCTTTTTTATCTCGACCTCTTCCTACTGCAGTCTTAAAGTGTGACTTTTGTCCCAGATTTTAATCAACTTTATTTCTTCCCCAGCAAAAAGAACTCAGGACACTAGGGAAGAGATACTCCACACTATTCTGCATGTGGGGGTAACCCTAAATAAAGCTGGTGTTTTCCTTGGGTAATTAGTAACTTCTCCAAAATAAACAAGAAATCTCGTACGATTGCCCAACCCGAGTTAACCTTCTGTACGTAGTATAAGTTCTCACTCGCTGAGATGTAATGTTTTGCAGCATTTTTAAGACATATACCTCAATGCCTGAACTATTTTTTAAAATGCAGGTTAATTATCAGCAGCCGCAGGAATACAAGAGTGTTTTAAGATGAGCTACCACGAACAGATTAGCCAAAGATGGCTTAACATCTTTTGAAACAAAGAGCTATAGGCTAAATTGTGTCCTATCCAAAATCACTCATAGTCTGGGCTCTTATCCCAGATTCTCCTAGAATGTGACTGCATTCGACGGGAAAGTCAGGGAATTCAGGCAAAATGTGTCTGTTTGGATGGATCCAATCTGACTGCTGCCCTTAGGTAGTGGTTTGAATAAAAATGTCCCCTGTAGGTCCATAGGGAGTGGCACTGTTAGGAAGTGTGACCTTTCCAGAGGAGGTGTTCACACACAGGAACGGCCTCGCGTGGACGCCATTAGCAAGCAGCCATAGAGATGTCAATGAGCCCAGCTTCAAGACCCTGAACCCAGCTTTCTCACTTGAGAAAGTTAAACCCTGCTGTTCAACTCAGCTGGCATTTTGTGGTGGCGGCCCTAGATGGCAGAAGCTCAAACTGTCCAGACGGAGATTAGGAACAGGAAGTAAGTACCAGGTTGGTCTGACAACAATGCTGAGAGCTAAAGTAAAACAGGGAGCAGAGGGTGAGGCTGGGGAGGCCCAGAGTCAGGTGACTGAGTCAAAGGAAAGCACAAAACATTGTGCCCATGCAATCTGTGTCGAGGCCCAAGGCAGGTCTATAGAGCCTCACAGCTGTAGAATCATGAGCTATGAAAGGGTAGGACATCCACAGTTGATGTAATCCATCAGTACTGCCTATCCTGATGTAGAAGTCTGGAGCCTTTGAAGTAAGTGCCATCAGATGTATGTATTTGAGCCTACCCAGGCTGGTAGTTCATGGTCCATCTTTTTCTTTCTTTTCTCCATGAGTTAACTCTTTTTTTTTTTTTTTTGGTTCTTTTTTTTTCGGAGCTGGGGACCGAACCCAGGCCTTGTGCTTCCTAGGCAAGCACTCTACCACTGAGCTAAATCCCCAACCCCATGAGTTAACTCTTTCAGTCTCCGCCCTTGTGAGGAACACAGACACTTCTCTTACCCAACATGGAACCTTTTCTCTAATCCCATGCCGTGCCCATCAGCAACATCATAGAAAACCCAGGCCTGCTCATTTCCTCACCTCCCTGGATGGAACAATGTTGACATCCTTTAGGGTTCTGTTCCATGACACTCGCCAGAGGGAGGTAATGGCCACAGGTCCCCATGCACTTGCACGGCCTAGAGGTCAAGCCCAATATTATGTGCACACCTCAGGTTGAGAGCATGTGTATTGGGGGATTAGATGAAGGCTGTCTTCATGTACATATGAAACTATGTGGATAGCTTTAAGAGAATGGAGGCCCTTTAAGCTTATCTGCAAAGTGACCCTCCAGTTTCCCCCTTTACTCTCTGTTCTCTCCCAAGGAGAGAACCATCCTTTCCTACACCACTGATAAACTTTACTCAGGGTCTGCAAATCCCCTTTTAATCTCTGAGACCACGCCCTTCACACAGTTGGGATTTGGTAATGACTGTAATTATTCCTCAATCGTGATGCTTCACGCAGACTTCTCCTTTCAAGGGAGCAATTTTATGCCTCAGGTGACATAATTTCCCATTAGTCAAAGGGTTGGAAATTATTCTACAATGTGTATAAGAAAGAAGAAAAGGTACTTTGACAAATAAGAAAGTAGGAAGCACTCAGTCTTCCCCCAACATGCAGCCCTGGATGGCTAAGGACCAGCTGAGTTATTTGCCAACCATGATTCTCTCTCTGGTGGTTGAAAAATTATTCCCCAGCAATTAACCTGAGCGAATCATCTGAGAAAACCCCACACTAGATGGCACTGGAGAGGTGGCAAAGCCATTAAGAGTACAGGCTGTTTAACTACAGTTCCAGGGAGTCCAAGGCCCTCTTCTGGCTTCCAAAGACACCAGGCCAACAAATGGTGCACATACATACATACATACATACATACATACATACATACATACATACAACATACATACACACACACATGCAGGCAAAACACCTATTCACATAAATAATTAAAAGAAACTCACACTAGGGATGTTGGGGTACAGGAAAATAAGCAATTTATAACATGAGACTCAGATAAATACCACTGATGGCAACTACACAAAGACACGCAAGCAAGTTCAGAGGCCATGTGGAGAGGCTGTAGATTGATGCTAAACAGGAATAAAGGAACAGTTTTTTTAAGGAAACCGAAGCTGAGTTTGAGCTAGATAGGACAAAGCTCAGGTCCCCAGGGAAGCCTCTGCTGCCTTCTGCAGCCTGAGATGCCATGGCCAAACTTGTCAAGATGAAAAGCCTTTGGCCGTGGAGGAACACCATGGACGTCATTCTAACTTATCTTGATGGCTAATTTTTCTGAAACTAAAACCCTATGTGTCCAGGTTTATTGCAAACGAAGCCGGGGTGACTCACCAGCAACTTCATTCTGCTTCCTTCTGAAAGTTGACTTTAATGGAAATATTACAAGATAAATATTAAAATATCACCTCCAGGCAGTCCACCCCAGAAATCTGAACTTGCCACTCTCAATCAGTCAGCTGTTGCCCACGGTTATTTCCAGGCAGACACTCACTCTTTTTTGATCTTGGCTGCAGAGTATGCTGTCAGGACCCATTGAGCGGCACAAGGCACCAAGAGTGTGCACGCGTGCATGTGCGTATGCATGTGTTCATGCACGCACTCATGCATGCATGTGTGTGCGTGTGTGTGCGTGAATATTTGAATCTGAATGGCCAGCAACAAACTTTAAATCATAATCGTAAGAAAAGTTAGAGTGAGGAAAAGAGCAGTCGCTCTCTAGCCTTAGAAATATAGCTTTCTCTGGCTACTAAATTAAATGGAGACGGAGAAGCAGTGGACCATGAAACACATATTTGGAATTGTTTTTTTAACAGTTTCCATGGCTACTCCTGGGACTGCTTAGTCCGCTCAGAACCGTGTTTTCACACACACGGAGGACAGCAACCACACCACCCACAGACTGAAATTTATACTGGCTCCCGGTTCTGGGATGGGCCCTTCGCTAAGTCACCTTCTTATTATTTCAAATTCTCTCCTCCTTCTGCTTCCTTCATTTCCCTGTGATGCCTCCACCACCGCCAGCTCCTTCCTCACAGTGACGCCTTCAACACCAACTATTAGCCCATGGTAGGCCTGCTTTCCTAGGCCTGTCCGTCAAGGGCAAGTGGCACAGAGACAGTTGTTCTTGCGGCCATTCTCCCTCACCATTTCCCTGAGCATTTTCTTTCTGTTCGTAGAGGGCTGCATGACATCCTTACTTCAAATTCACTCGCAAGATCAGTTTCAAATTCCTCAGCTTTTAATAGACAGTGTCCCTCAGCCCGCCTGAAACCTGGCATCGCACGCTTTTCTACCCCTGTGACCCTTGAGCCTTGATTGCCATACAAATCTATCTTCTCTTTGGCCTAACTCTGAATTCTCCCAGCCCTTGCTCTTCACTCTGTTCCTCCCCTTGACCACAGTTCCCACCACTCTTCTCACTCACTTAGCTTAGGTGCAGACAGTTCTAATAATCGGTCATCACTGTATTGTACAGAAGTCATTTTCAACTGTGAACAACCAATGACCTGGGAGCCACTGTGGTTAGATGAAAGAGTTAGAGCCCACTGAACCTCAAGTCAGCACCCGTGTCTTCCTGTTTGTAAATGCCCGACTTAGTCTACACTCTGATCTGTTCGTGCTGAGATCGAACAGTCACAGCCCTTGCCCAGTCCAAGTTTACCTAACACGTGGGTTTACTCCATAAGGCACGTGGCAGCCTTCTCTTGTGTATGAGTTAACGAACTTCAGACGCACCAGTCAGGAGTCAGCACTGTGCTTATGGGTGTTTAAAAATAGCAAAACCACCAACCAACTGAACAAAAAAACTGCAGGTGAGATAAACAGACTGCAAACAGAATACTTTTTAATTATGTAGGGAAAGCTGAGTGTCGCCTTGTTTTAGGGTAAGCAGCATGCCCAACGGATCTATGCGTGCCAACATATGACTGCAAATGGGTTGTGAGCATTGATTTGAATGAAGCAAATACATTGTACCCGGTGAGTGAACTCTTAAATAGTTATTGAACTATTCCCAAAACACCAAATGGTAAAGGTTAAATATTGCCCCCTCCCACCCCATGTGCAAGCCTTTGAGTGGAAAGCTGCAGGTAAGGCCTCTTTATCACCAGCAGGAAACGTTTCCAGGACTTCTTCTCCCTGAACCCCTCTGCCCTGCTCTGCCTGGCAGTAATAACAGGGCATTCGAACCAGAGGAGATAAGGTGCACACAATCCACAGTTGGATGGAAGCTCTGTCTAAAAAGGATATCACACGTGTGTCCTCGTTCACATCACTGTGACAAATACCTGAGGAGAGCCGTCCATCGTGTGAGGAAGGTCAGAAAAGCCTGGGGCAGCTGACCACACTGAATCTGCTACCAGGAAGCCCAGAGAGGTGAGTGATGCTGCTCAGCCCATCCTCTCTTTATGTGGACCAAGACTCCAGCTCATGGGACAGCATGAATGGCAATGTCCCCCATGGGCTCATGTGTTTAAATACACCATTCCCAAATGGCGGACTTATTTTGGAAGGATTAGGAGGTGGGGCTTTGTTGGAGAAGGTGTGTCACTGGGAATGGACTTTGGAGTTTCAAAAGCCCCCGCCATTTTCAGTTAGTCTCACTCTCATGCTTGTGGATCAAGATATAATGTATTAGCTACTGCTTTAGTGCCTGCCTGCCTGCCTGCCTGCCTGCTTGCCTGCCTGCTTGCCTGCCCTGCTCCCTCCCATAACGGTCATAGACACTAACTATCTGAAACTGTAAGTCCCAAATAAACTCTTTGTTCTGTAAGTTACCTTGGCTGTGGTGTCTTATAACAGCAATGGATAGGTAACAAAGACGTCCATGTTCTACTTGAAGTTTGGTTTATGTGACCGATGACGAGCTCTGTTATGTTTTTAATTTCTGTGTGTACACACTGTACCAGGTGCGTGCAGGTGCCGGCTAAGCCCAGAGGACATCAGAGTCTGTGGAACTGAAGTTCTATCTGGGCAGTGGCTGCCTCGGGTTGGGAACCAAATCCAGGTTCTCTGAAAGAACAGAGAGCGCTGCCAACAGCTGAGCAACCTCTCCAGCCCTGAGAAGAAGCTTCTTGAGGACACAGGGCAGATGCTAGCATTCTGTCCTGATTACAGGCACCTGTGACTATTCTATTCCACTCTCAGGACCCTGGTGCAGGGTCTACTCCTCCCACATGAATGGCATCCACCACACAGGTTGGGTTTCCCAGCAACCAACAGGCAGGCGCACTAGCCAACGTCTAAGACCTGTTTTCAAGAAAGCTTCCTGTAGATAAATGGTTCAGTGCAACTCCAAAACTACATCTACATAAGTGTAGATGTCTTTTGAGTTTCTGTAATTCCAATTTTTTTTATTGAAAGCAGCCCTGGGCATGCTGACCTCAGAAGAACCACTGTGACAGGGCACATTACCTGCCCATGGAGTTTAGACCCTCATGGAACTATGTTGTTGTGGTTTTCATACATTCAATTCAATGTTCATCAAGCTGCCTCAGGCTTAAACTATGGTTTGAGTTTTGACTATAACTTACCACCCAGGAAATCTGATATTCTGTCCTCTCCCAATCACCTGTATCTTCTTCCAGTTTCCATTCACAGTGACACACATGCTCCATGATGGGACCAAGGGAAGGGGGGAAGGAGAGTGTGGCATTCAAAAGAAAGCTGTGTGTCTGGTGTTGAAAGAGACAGTGCGACCTCACGGATAACTCATGACGCACTCTTGGCTGTTGGTCCATCCTTACACCTTCCCAGTGATTTATTCAAAGGGTCCTGCTTTGTTTCACTTGCAGACTATTTTAACAGTACACTGGGTAAACAGAATGTCACTAGATTTCCCGTCTTTCCGGGGTCATTTGTCCTGGTTATATAAATGTTTGTCTTAATCTTGCGTCTTCCTGTGCAGTTTTCAAAAAAAAATAGTGATGTGTCTGGTCTGCACTGGGCTGATGGGCTAATTATCAAATGAGAGATGGAGATTAAAGAGTCTCCATATTCAGAGGCCAAATATGTAGGCGTCCCTCTTTACAAAATACGTATCCTTGTGATGTCTGTTGCTATCCATCCATGCACCTTTCTCTCTCAACGTGCCATTTCAGTTATTAGCTGATGACTCCAAGCGGGACCAAGGAAGAAACCTTCGTATGAGACACGGAGCAATGACTGCTTCTGCTCCTGTGGTTTTTAAAGAGGGGCAGATGGTGGTCAGATATGTCCTTTTACCCACATGGAGGTTTCAGCCCTGAGCTCATATTTAGGGGGAGAAGTCTGGAGTCACATGCAATGTTCCACACTTTTCCCACCAGCCGAACTATGTTGAATTTGGCCAGTAATTTTCTGGAAGGAGCCACATGTTAAACTCTGGCCATTGTGGTGTGCGATAAGCTTCACTAAGTTCAAGTCGGAGCCATGTCTGCCAACTGTTCTTCCACTCTGACAATTTCTCACACACCCAAAGAAGGAAAAAACAAGAAAAGAAAAGAAACCCAACTTAAACAAGGCCAAGTATTTATGCAGCGATTTGAGTACGAAGCAGAAGAATTAATCCTGCTACTGTTCTGATTGTGAAATTATAAACAATCTGCTGATCACATCCAGGGAGAAACATTTAGCCTAAACTGTGAGTGATTAAAGCAAGCTTTTTTAAAAATCCCATTGAGTTTTTTAATGCCCTACTCAATCTCAAGCTGAACGCAGGAACCAACCAGTGCTTTCATTGTCATCTGACATCACAGTTTGCTTCACATTCCAAATCCCTTATGGTTGACTGAGCCATGCCATCCAAATATTTATACTTAAAATACGTAGTGGCAGAGACTGAACCTTCTATAGCATTCAATCAAGAAGCTTCCTCCACTAAGTCCAGCATTCCTTTCATTAAGGGCAAGAACCGCAGCTGAAAGGAAGTTGTTTATTTGAGAATAGCAGCTTACACTTCCCACTGATCCACAGTGAGGCTGACAGCGAAGGTAAAGCCAGGCTTAAGGCTAAAAGAGTGAAAAAATAAAACCTACAGAGGCCCTTTGTTGCCACAGCCAGGCTGTTTTAATGACTATAAATTATCTTGGAGGCAAAGTCAAATATGCAACAAGTGGAAGGGGCCAGCCTACGTAAGTCACATGGTTCTCTCTTTGGTTAGCACTAGAGCTGCACACTTGCTACATAGAATCTCCTAGGTATAGCTTATTAAACAGGCAGCAACCTAAGGAGGACTTGGAAGATGTCGGTCAGAGCTCCGCTGGCTCTCTGGTGTCCAAACTGCATCTTCAAAGTGATACTGGGAGGGTGAGGGTAAAGGAGACATAAAGGGCAATGTCTTTGAGAATTCAATCAAAAGTGTGAAGTTGCTAGTGAGATAACTGTGTGCATGCTTTAGTATTGTACAGGAGGCTGTAGAGTACCGTGGGACTCATCTACCAAGCTGTGGTGGCTCATGGGTCTCACAACACAAAGCCATAAGAAAGGAATCGCCTCAGCAAAAAGCAGGTTGTCACTGAAACTTCCGTGCATCCATTTCCTCTCTTTCGTTATTGTTTATCAGGGGTTTGAGTTCGGGTTTAGGTTTTGGCTTACTTGGCTTAGTGTTTGTTTGTTGGTTGGTTGGCTGGCTGGCTGGCTGGCTGGTTGGCTGGTTGCTTGCTTGTTGCTTGGTTGCTTGCTTGCTTGCTTGCTTGCTTGGTTGCTTGCTTGGTTGGATGGTTGGCTGGTTGGCTGGTTGACTGGTTGGCTGGTTGGTTGATTGGTTGGTTGGTTGGCTGGTTGGTTGGTTAATTGGTTGGATGGATGGATGGATGGATGGATGGATGGATGGATGGATGGATGGATGGATGGATGGATGGATGGATGGATGGATAGATGGTTGGCTGGCTGGCTGGCTGGTTGGTTGGCTTGTTGGTTGGTTGGCTGGTTAGTTAGCTGGTTGGTTGACTGCTTGGTTGGTTGGTTGGTTGGTTGGTTGGTTGGTTGGTTGGTCGGTTGGTTGGTTGATTCGTTGATTGGTTGATTGGTTGATTGGTTAGCTGGTTGGTTGGTTGGTTGGTTGGCTGGCTGGCTGGCTTGTTGGATTGGATGGATGGATGGATTGGTGGATGGTGGATGGTTGGTGGATGGATGGATGGATGGATGGATGGATGGATGGTTGGCTGGCTGATTGGTTGGTTGGCTGGTTGGCTGGCTGATTGGTTGGTTGGCTGGTTGGCTGGCTAATTGACTGGTTGGTTGGTTGGCTGGTTGGATGGTTCATTGGTTGGC
Organism: Rattus rattus; assembly: GCF_011064425.1. Taxonomy (NCBI): domain Eukaryota; kingdom Metazoa; phylum Chordata; class Mammalia; order Rodentia; family Muridae; genus Rattus; species Rattus rattus. The sequence continues at coordinate 8,709,147 of NC_046159.1, forward strand.
TGTTTGACTGATTGCTTATTTGGTTGGTTGGCTGGTTGACTGACTGTTTGACTGGTTGGTTGGTTAGTTGGTTGGCACATGGTGTCACTATGTACCCCTGGCTAGTCTAGAACTCACTATGTTGACCAGGCTAGCCTCAAACCTTCAGAGGCCTTCCTATCTCAGCCTCCCATGTGCAAAGTTGACTGGCATGCCTCAGCAGGCTTTTCAGTAAATGTGTTAAACACCTACCCTCACACAAAGGACTGTGATATATGATCACTATTTCCCTCGATGATCACAGCTAGCACAGTCACCAAATTCCAGACCACATTTGGAAAGGGGAGGCATATTTTACAGCAAGTATATTGTTAGAACCAAAGGACTATGTTGCTTCTGGTAGTTGAAATAACATTAAATTTTGTTGCTTTGAAGGCCAAAAGAGTTTAGGTGTTTTGTTTTGATTAATCAGGTTTTGAGAAAGGACCTTAGTCTGTAACTCAGGCTTGATTCACACTCATGACAATCCTTCTGCCTTAGGTTCCCACGTGCTGGAGTCATAGGTATGAGCCACTAAGGTCGGCTGAAAGAACAATCACTATAAGCCCAGAAAACATGTTGACTTTTATGCAATTTGGAGCATTTTCAAAATCCCCCACTGGCTCAGGAACAGGGTCTTAGTTATGCATGACCCACTTGTATTCATCAGGGCTATCAAAAACATAGCACTGCCTGACTAGATAGCCACACAGAAAAAGGTGTATATTTTCAGGCACTGGCTCATGAGATTATGAAGATTTTGAGGCCCACAATACGGTATCTGCAGTGGTGACTGGCTGAGTTTCAGTTCAAACCTGAAGGTCAGAGAACAAGGGAGGCACATGCTCTGAGCCTGAAGGTCATAGAACCAGGAGTACCAACACCCAAGAAGTAAGTCTCTGCTTAAGCAGACAGAACACCAGCCTTTTCTCTGCCTTTCTCTTCTTCCAAAGGGTTCAGTGGGTGGCAGACAGAGGCAAGCCCTCTACAAATGCATCTCTTTTGATTGTCGCATGATTACATAGGAGCTGGCTCAGATGAAGAAACACTTGCTTGAAATCCCATAGCTAAAAGAGGGTACTTGAGCTCAAAGCTGTGTATTAGTTAAGTTCTCACTGCTGTAATGAAATGACCCACAGAAGCAACATATGGGAAGAAGAGCTCATCCTGGCTCATGGTTTTAGAGTGAACGGGACATTATGCTGAAGAAGGCATGGCAGCAGGAGCAAGAAGCTGCTTGTCCACATCTGGGCAGGTCAGGGCAAAGAGAAGGAGGAATACAAACACTGCACTGGTTTCCTCACTTCCTATGCTTTCTATTCAGCCGGAGACCCCAGTCCACAGAATCCCACCATAGTCAAGGCAGGTCTCCCCTCCTCAGTTCACCTGCTTTAGACACACACATGCATACATGCATGCATGCATATAACACATATGCTTACACACATACACACATGCACATGTACATGCATGCAAACATACACACATACACACATATACACATATGTATACATGCACACAGATACACACATGCACACTCCCTTGCATGCATAATACACATATACAAACACATATACAAATATTCACATATACACATACACATATACAAGCACACACACATACATGTATATACATATACTACACATATGCATGCATACACATACATACACATATACATACATGCACATGCACATGCACAAACACACATACATATACATTTACAAATGCACACATACATACATGCACACACATAAAGAAAGATATGTTTTACCAATGCTCTGGGTGTATCTTAATCCAATCAAGTTGATGGTTACAATTAACCATCACTGCGTATCTCTTGATTCTCTATCAGCAAGTAACCAATAAACACCTCTGGGTGCATGCAGTCAGTGTGCTGACTCCTGCCAGTGTGGTGATAGTATTATGAGGATTTTGCTCTCAGGATCGATCAGACTCCAACAAGAGGAACCTCAGACCTATTCATGGTTATCAAAGGGGGATGAGAGAAAATAATATTCAGGAGACATAGGTAACTTTTTATTGAAAAACCCAAATTCAAATTATCCCAATGCTTTACTGGCTCCATCCTCCAGCATCACCCACCAGCATGAACGTAGACTGTCTTAATCGAGGTCTCTACTGCTGCAATGAAATACCATGATCAAAGCGACTCGGGGGAGGAAAGGGTTTGTTTCAGTTTACATGCACCATCCCAGTTGTGATGGTTTGCATATGCTTGGCCCAGGGAGTGGCACTAATAGGAGGCATGGCCTTGCTGGAGTAGGTGTGGCCTTGCTGGAGTAGGTGTGGCCTTGTTGGAGTGGGTGTGGCCTTGTTGGAGTAGGTGTGTCACTGTGGGCATGGGCTTTAAGTCGCTCATCCTACCTGCCTGGACTCACTAGTTTGTTCTGTTTGCAGCTGTGAGTGACTTGGTTCTCAAGTTCCATACGATCATCTCTCACCCCCAACACCATATTTAGCTGCACTCTCTAATAAGTAATAGCGTCTCTGCTCTATAGACTGCCCAGAGCTAGGTACTGGGCTTCTTTGCTGCTCTGCAAACTAGTAACAGCTTGGAACATAGTAAGACTTCAAACTGTCCTTCATCGAATGGCCTACTCTGAGGGTTCTAAGCAACGTAAACCAACATCCAGAAATGTGTTTAGACAAAAGGAGACGAGCCACATGGAACCCCGGTAGAACTGCCAAGCTGCAAGCCACTACTCTCCTCTGTTGTATGGAAAACTGCTACAAGAGCTCGCTTTAAATGGCACTTAGCGGCCTGGAAAATAAATGGGTCTGCCGAAGTGTACATTACCCCCGAGAGCCACTTACGGAACCAGAAGCACTTGGGTTGTTTCTCCTGGTGAAGTCATCTTGTTTCCTAAAGCACGACTGACTATTTTATCAGACCAACTCACTATATCTGACCTCAGAGACAATGATTGAGAAAAAAAATTAACAGCAGAAAAACTAGGAAGAGAGAAAAATAAACCAAGCATGGATGAGAAAGGCATTTAGGAGGTGGGGTGAGAATAAGGAAGCGTCCAAGGCAAGCTTCCTCAGAGAGCCGCATGCAGGGGTTTAATCGGTGAGAACATGTGAGAGTGTACATTCTTCATGGCAAGTTTTCCTGGATTTAGTAAATACAGCTCTGACTCAACGATAAGACCAGTCATCACCGAAAGGTATGGGTAAGGGAAATAGTGTGACACAGACAGGAGAGTCAATATCATGGCATGTGACCTTGTTTCTGTTAAGTGGAGGCAACTGCCTGATGTAGGGTGGCACTCAGGATTCTATGTTCTTAGTTCATTTCCTGTACAGTCAAACTAACTGGAAACTATAAGTCACCATCAACTTGCTGATAATTGTCACTAAAATCCTTGGTCACTGTATCATAAAAATAATGAGCGGACTTCCTCGTGCTGTAGAGTGGTTTATCTAAAACCTTATTTAGAGTGTGAAATCTGGGCACCAATTGTACAGCTTAATACGGATTTTACTGTCCGTCTGGAATGCGACCATTAGCTGAGCAGGTAAAGTCACCTGCTGCCACTGCAGAGGACCTGAGTTCAATGCCCAGGACATGCATGGTAAAATGAAATAACTATCAAAAGTTGTCCTCTGGCACACACACACACACACACACACACACACACACAACACACACACACACACACGATAAAAACACAATAATGATAAACATACACCTTCAATCTGTCAGCAACTTCATAGACAAATAACTGACCACTGATTCGTTTTTCTCTGGACTCCAAAATGCATATATTGAAAAGTTTAGAATGAATTACAAACATTTCAACCATGTACTCATAGGTTTTTAGTTCTTTACCAAAAAGACAGCCAAGTGAGGAGGAATCCTGATGGCAGTTGAGAGGCAGTTATGACGTGAACTCAAAACTGCTCGGGTGCAGGGGCGGGCGGTGACTGGGTAATGCTTAGAAGCTCGACATCAGATAGGCGTAGCCTAGAAGAGGCCTGGAGACACTGACTGCTCATCAGAACAGAGGAAGGGCGCACCGGTGCTGAACTCCTGCGGTTCAGGACTAGTGCAGAGAGAAGAGCTGAGAAAAGGGGGAAGAGGAAAGCTGCCGTGGGCAAAACTGGCCCAGAAACAGAAGCAGAAGAGAAGGTGGCTGGGCTTTGCTGCTCTGCGGTCTGCACAGCAGATGAGTTCTCCGTGTGAAATGGTCGGCTTTGATGACTAAGTCTGCCTTGAGAAGGCCCTGCCCACAGCGTCTGCATCGGGAACCTACAAACACTGCCACATTGTCCCAGTCAGCATCTCCCAGTGGAGCTCCAGCCGAATGCCACTGAGCCAGGCCCATCAAAAATAATGTGAATGGCGTTGTGTGGGTGATGGAGCAGAGTGGAGGCCACCTGGCCTTTAAGACCAGCAGCTTGAGGAGGAACTCAGCAGACTTGTGCAGCACTCTTCCTTTCCTGCCTGTCACTGCGATGGTGAAAGCACTCTGGCTAGAACGCGAGTATTTGTAAAATCTCCTTTGCAAGAGACCATCGTATCCAAGGTTGAACCCTCATATGTATCGGGAAGGAATGGCCCTGGAAGAGTATGTATTTTCTCTGACTGTATTTGAGAAGAGCTTGCCTTTCATCTAGAGATTTAGGGCATGGAGAGAAGTCTTCTACAGCTGCCAAGAATAATCACTGAAACATGAAAGTTTGGTCGGCTATTCTAAACATATGTAAAGTGGGTGGTAATGGCGTAATTAGTCACTTTCATCAAGAGCGCCTATCTCAAGTCTGCACTGCTAGACATTAGACATCAGTGTGGCAGCCATTGACTGATGGACTGCTTCAGAAACCAGGAACAGTGTATGAGTTAATAAAACACACGAGCTATATTTGTCCTGACACAATCATCGGATGGCCTTTCAGAGATGTGTGTACAGTATGAAGGGTAATACCCTGAAGAACCTAGGCTGTACCTATGCTCAGCCAGCATCCAATCAATGGTACTCTTTTTCTCTATAGCCAGTATTCATGCATCCAAGAGCCAAGAGGTAGAAAAGACAATGGCACACCTCACCCATAATCAACCCAATGAGTCACTAACAAGATCCTCGCTTCCTGTTCCCATGACCTTCTTCCTTACTAGCCTAGAAGTCTTGATTCCAGATGAGGAACGCTTTCTGCAAGGAAAAACAGCAAACAGTCCATGAAGTAGAAGCTAAGATGTCCCACTGGTAGCTTCAGACTCCTGATGAGTCAGTGGGGTAAAAAGAGAGTTACAGTATTATCAACCCCTGTGACTGATTCGTACACAGAGTGAAGTTGGACTGCCCCTCCACAAGAGAGGTAAAATAGATTGTGGCTGGGAACAGGAGATTTTTCTAGGCACTGGTTCTTAACCTTCCTAATCTGTGACTGTTTAATACACTCCCTCACGTTGTGCTGACCCCAACCGTAAATTTATTTTTGCTGCCATTTCATAACCGTAATTTGGCCTCTGTTATAAATCACGTTAAATATCTGATATGTCTGATGGCCTTAAGAGACCCCTGTGAAAGCATCATTCAAGCCCCAAGGAATTGTGACCAACAGGTTAAGAAAAGCTGCTTTAGGGTGTCATTTAGTGTCACCATGCTCTGTGGCTAAAGTCATGGGAAACTATAATTCAACTGAAGCAAGATGATGAATATCCCAGATGCCTCAGAAATGAAGGTGTGGGCTACGCCTGCAGACAAAGGACCAGGGCCTGCTGAGGTACTTGATGACGGGAAAGAAATACAGAATGGATAATAGAGAAGGTTAGTTTTTAATGTCTTCTATGACACATAACCATATATGAAACATATTTGTGGCGTTTCCTCTAGTTCTTTACCACATAATATAATATTAATTGAGATAACATCAGTAGACATTATTAAGTCATGATTATTGGCTTTAAATCATGGACATTTAAAAGACTAAACATTCCTCTAGGGACTTTGCCATCTAGTCTGAGGAAAGGAAGTTGCATTTTTAGGTACCCATGAGATTGCTATATCATCTTAGGCACAGTTATGACCCTGTTTTAATGTTATAAACTAAGCATTACATAAGGAGAGGCAGTTGGGCATCAACTTGACAAGGGGTGGGTTTGTGATGGCTAATGTTGATTGACAACCAGATTAGATCTACAGTCAAACAAGAAATGTCTCTCTGGGCATGTCTGAAAGTACATTTCCAGAGAGAATTACCTGAGGGAAAACTCTTCCCTGGGTTGGGTGGCACTTTCCAATGGCATCACAGTTATAGAGACCCAAAGGAAAAGCAGTGTTTGCTTGCCTGCTAGCTTTCACTTCTTGCTGTTGAACGCATTGATGCTGGGGCAGTGGTTACTGCTGCTGCCAATGATGATGACGGTGGTGGTGGTGGTGGTGATGATGATGATGATGATGATGATGATGATGATGATGATGATGATGATGATGATGATGACAACCACAACGACGATGATGACTCCACCCTTTGATGATATCAGGACCAAGCTTCCTTGTCCAACATGGACTAAAACCAGAGGCTCTCCAAGATCCTGCCACACTTAGTGTCATACTGGGACTGCTGAGATACATAACTTTGTGGACTGAGTTTTTAGCCACTCCCGCATGCAAATGCAAATGGTCATGGTTAAACTACTCACTCCCTATCACATCCATTTATGAGAATTTATTTTGTCCTTTCCACTTTCCATGTTCTCTCTTATTTTTTTTCCTTCCTACTACCTTTTAAAACTTCTCTAGATTGTGTAATTTCTGCCCCATTGACCTTACTGTTGCTCCGTGTCCTCCTGTTGGACTTGGTTTTTATTTCATTTCTGCACCTGGATCATTGTTATTTGCTGCTGTCAGCCACTGTCATCCTCTTTCTATGCAGCACTGATGATTGGGGGCAACATTTTAAGTCTATTGTTTAGAACCTCTGCATCTGAGTAAAACTCCCAACCCAGCTAAGGGTTGCTCTACATACAACCAACCCCTGCAGAAACATCACTAAAGAAATAAATTCCAAGAATGGGAGTGATTGAAACTGAGTCCCAGAGGAAGCCGGAGTCCCAGAGGAAGCCCAACTCCCAGGTGCTCTGAAACACCCAGGATCACAGGAGAGGCCACAACATCTGCCCAGTACCCGTGCCAACCCAGAGTACAATGGAGTACTACTCAGCTATTAAAAACAATGGTTTCATGAAATTCATAGGCAAATGGATGGAAGTAGAAAATACCATCCTGAGTGAGGTAACCCAATCACCAAGGAACACTCATGGTACGCACTCACTGATAAGTGGATATTAGCACAAAAGCTGGAATACACAAGATACCATTCACAGACCACATGAAGCTCAAGAAGAAGGAAGACCAAAATGTGGATGCTTCAGTCCTTCTTAGAAGGGGGAACAAAAATACTTACAGGAGGAAATATGGAGACAAAGTATGGAGCAGAGACTGAAAGGCCATCCAGAGACTGCCCCACATGGGGATGCATCCCATATACAGACACCAAACCCAGACAATATTGTGGGTGCCAAGAAGTGCATGCTGACAGGAGCCTGGTATAGCTGTCTCCTGAGAAGCTCTGCCAGAGCATGACAAATACAGAGGTGGATGCTCACACCAACCATTGAACTGAGAACAGGGTCCCCAATGGCAGAGTTAGAGAAAGGACTGAAGTAGCTGAAGGGGTTTGCAACACCATAAGAAGAACAACGATATCAACCAACCAGACCCCACAGAGCTCCCAGGGACTAAACCACCACCCAAAGAGTGATCAGGGATGGACCTATGGCTCCAGCTGCCTATGTAGTAGAGGATGGCTTTGTAGGGCCTCAATGAGAGGAGAGGCCTTGGCCCTATGAAGGCTCAATGCCCCAGTGTAGGAAAATGTCAGAGTGGGGAGATGAGAGGAAGTAGGTGGGTGGGTAGGGGAACATCCTCATAGAAGCAGGGGGAGGGGGAGGGGATGGTGGGTTTCTGGAAGGGAAACCAGGAAAGGGGATAACATTTGAATTGTAAATAAAAAAATCAGTAATAAATAAATAATTTTTTAAAAAAAGAATAATAATTGAAGGAAAGGCTATGCACTTGAGAGGGAATTGGTAGGACACAGAAAGTATTGGAGTGAGGAGAAGAAGCTGAGAGAAAGTACTTCCCCGAAAGGTCTCTTATGTGGATGTAGAAGAGCTCTCAATACTGACAGAAACATTTAAGAACTGTGAAAAATCGAGCTAACACGATTTTTCCAAAAGTGAATAATTGCCTATTATCCAAAGACACTGACCTGTATGAAGTGACAGATAGTAAAAACTGAAGCCACATATTCAAAGGTTTAATGGATTTTTTAGAAAGCTGAAAAGGAAAACAACACAAGCACTCAAGGAGTTGAAGAGTCAGCTTCAGTAGTTAAGAGCACTCGCTGCTTTTCCAGAGGACCCAGGTCCAGTTCTGAGCATCATATGGAGGCTCAAAGCTGCCTCTGAGTCCTACTCCAGGCGATCGAATGCCCTTAACTCCCACTGAACCTTGTGAAAAGAAGCACGTGCTAACACAAATAAGGTGTGCTCTGAGCAACAGAGCGGATTCGGCAAATCTCAAGGACAGAATCAGTGAAAAAGATGAACAATGCTTTATGTTTGTGTTCTGCTGCCTACAGTCCTGGACGCCAGCAATACAAACATATTTTGATTTTAGTTTGCACAAATACTTTCTGTTTTGTTTTTTTAATTACCTTTTTGGTAATTTCCTCCATGAACAATGTATTTACATCATTTACCTTCCTCCTCACCCCAGCACTTCCTCTGGGTCCTCCCAACCCCCTCACAAATGCATAACCTCTCTTCAATTATTACTGTCACACACACACACACACACACACACACACACACACACACACCCCATACACAATCTATTGACTTCATATAACAGTGGTCATATAAGCATGATTTTTCAGGATGACCATTTAGGATTGGATAATCTATCAGGGTACTTGTATCTGAAGAAAATTGACTCTTTCTCAAGAGCCAATGGTTGCCTGTAGCTTTTAATCTAGGAGTGGGGCCTTGTGATATTCCCCCATTGCACATTGGCATATCAACCGATGCTGTCATCATGCAGGTCTTATATAGGCAACCATATTTCTACTCAAATCTTGCAACCACTTTTCTAAGACTGAGAAGATGGTTTAGTGGATAAGAGTAGTTGCTCAGCAAGCACGAAGACCTGAGTTCAAATCCCCAGTGATCACTTAATACTCATATATGTGCCTGTGATTCCAGAGATGTGGATGGAGGTGGAGGCAGGAGGTCTGCTGGGAACTGCTGATTGACAACTCCAGATTCAGTGAGAGAACCAGTTTAAAGTAGAGAATAACAAGGAAGACACTGGCTATTCTCCTACTTGCTCTTGCTGTCCTCTCGCCCCTCCCCCTTTCTCCCCATTCACTTCATCCCTCTCCATGTGCTCATAACCAGCCTCTACTCCTATGTGCTCTCTCGCTCTCTCGCTCTCTCTCGCTCTCTCTCTCTCTCTCTCTCTCTCTCTCTCTCTCTCTCTCTCTCTCTCTGCCTTTCTCTGTCACTACTCTCTCAACTCCCCTCCCCATGCCCTGAATAAACTACTCTAAACTATACCATCATGTGCTGGTCCCTCAGGGACCAAGGGATGACTCAGCATGGGCCTGCGGAGGCATCCTCTTCCCCAAAACCTGACTGCACATCCACCAAACATATTCCTTCTCTATCTTTTTATAAAGCACAGCACCTACACAAATGTATGCACATACACCACACAGGGAGGCAGGGAGAGAGGGGAAGGAAAAGAGAATCTCTTTTCTAGAAACTCCACTGGAGAGTTGATTTTAAAACACATCACTCATACTTGAGTATTTGACACTAACACCACCAGGTGCTGGTGCAGCTGCAGTTCACTTTGTCTGGCTGCTGCTTGCTGTCATTCTCCTAAGGTTTAACCATTTTAGGAGGACAGGGAAGAGCCAGAGGTTGTCACTCTACACTATACATATATAGTTTACTTACCCATATGTGCATTTAGCACATGTGGCATCTGCACATATAGGCATAGAAGGGCTTGAGAAAGAGTATGATGTAAGGAGAGAGAAAAGCATCCCTGGGAGAAAGGGTGATGGTTTGAATAGGAATGGGCTCCACAGGCTTCTGGGTTTGAATGCTTAGTCATGAGGGAGTGGCACTATTAGAAGGTGTGGTCTTCTTGGAAGAAGTGTGTCACTCAGGGTGGGCTTTGAGGTTTTAAGGGCCCACCTGACCTCTAGAGAGTTACATTCTCTCTTCCTCCTGCCTGCTGACCCAGACATAGGTCTTCAGCTACCCATCCAGCACCATGTCTGCCTGCATGCAGCCATGCTTCCTGTCTTCACAGCAATGGACTGAACCTCTGAAATTAAATGTTTTCCTTTATAGGAGTTGCTGTGATCATGCTGTCTCTTCACAACAATAGAATACTGACTAAGACAGGAAGAGAAGTGAAAAGGCCTTTACCTGGGAAGAAGCTGGACATGGGAGAGGGAAGATGCCACACAGGACCCATAAAAGATGCTTATGTGGAAAGAGCTAGGATCTACCATGTCTGGCCTCACTGACAGTCTTCACCAGGTAGCCACGGTCCAAAGAGCCTTGGAGATTGGAGGATTCTTTCAGACTGGGTAGATGGCTCAGCAGGTAAAGGTGCTTTTAAGAGGTAACAGTGCCCCAGGACCCACATGGTGGACAGGGAGAATTGACTCCTGCAAGTTTCTCCATGGCCATATGTGCACCATGAGGTACACACACACACACACACACACACACACACACACACACACACACACAAATTAGTTTCAAAAAAGAAATAGTTTAAAATAATAACAGTAGGCCAGGTGTAGTGGCACAAGCCTTTGATTCCAGCAGGCAGATCTCAGTGGGTTCCACGCCTTCCTGATCTACTGAGCAAAGTCCGTGACAGCCAGGGGCAACGTGGTGAAACCTCAGCTCAGAACAATATTAAAATTAAATAAATAAAATAATGATGAATATAAGTAACAAAGAGTCTCCCCTCCATGCAGTCTGGCCTGTAAGTCACAGAAGTCTTGTCTCTTGAACGTTACATACAACTTTTCCTGCTATCTACCAACACTCAAGATTAAATTATTGAAAACGCATTTATAAAACATTATTTTCAACAGTAAGTATTCTCTCTGAACTATACTTACAGTATGTGCCTGTAGCTACTGCCTCAAGAAAACTCAGAGAAGAGTACAGAAGTTGCAGGAGCTTTCTAATGTAAGAAAAAAAAGAACATTTCAACCAAACGCAGAACGTTGTGCATAAAACACAAGTGGAAAGTACTACCCATGGACTTGAAGAAGGCATTCATTTTGCCAAAATTTCCAAAAGCAAGTTTTAGTTTAACATAGAATAAAGAATACTATATTTTTCTATTTATTGGTTTTATTAGGGACAAGGAGATGCTATCTACAGAGTTACTCATCTATTACAAAACACAAGTCAAATCCTGGAGGAGGCATAGACTTCAGTGTCCGTGGGGCAATGTAAGAGATAGTAGAGAAACTGAAGGCCTCTGCATACATGTTTATGAGCACAGAGTCAGAGTCATACATGATCAGAAGGAACTCAGTACACCAGTCATGTGTTCAGATGATCGTGAACTCGGGGACTGATCTTAGACACAGGCGGGAGGCCAGATTACTAAGCTGTCTCCCTTACTGTGATTCTTGGCTTCTGATCTTTTGTTTCCTCTGCCTTATGAATCCAAGATCCAGAACACTGTGTCTGAAGAGCAGGGATGATTGTTAGTAACCCTCTCTGCTGACCTGCATGTGGAGGCTACTTCAACGTGAGACAGAAGCACAAATGCACACTATACATGACACCGCATTCACAAGAGGCATTAAGATCTGGAAGCCAGGTACATAGAGGGAGGGTCGGTGTCTCTGAGACACCCTCCTCACTGCTGCTTGATGTGACCTTATTTTTTGTATTCCATCCAGCTGAGGATGGAGACAAAGGAAAGACCACAGGAAGCCCTGGGCTGGGTCAGACTCCAAAATGGTGGGAAAATGATGCTGGCAGATCAATAATCAGTAAAACTGAAAATACGTCCCATAAGCAACTTATGAAAGTGTAGAGAAAGTAAAGTCCAGTTGGGGAAGAACAGGGAAGTCTCACTTGAAAGATGGTGTCAACCCTGGTTTTCAAGGCGCCATGGCTTAATGAAGTAGAAAAACAAGCAACTCTTTTACTGTGAAAAGAAGTTCAAGAGTAGCTTCAAGTCTGTTCCTGGTTTGAGGAGCCGCCATTGGCCAAGATGTCTGAGCCACATAAGTGCCATTAGACAAGGGTCATCTAATCAAGGGTCGGGCTGCATCATGTCCACAGGGCTCTCTAGCCAGAGCAAATCAAGGCACAGAAAGTGCTGGTGTTCGAGCTGATGTCAGCTCTGCTGAGCACTTGAAAACATTCCAGATTTCCTTCATTTTCAGATCTACATGCTTCCTGAACAAAACACCAATGGCTTATGCTCTAAGATCAAGCATCAACAAATGAGATCTCATAAAACTGCAAAGCTTCTGTAAAGCAAAGGACACAGTTGTTAGGACAAAACGGCAACCAACAGATTGGGAAAAGAGCTTTGCCAATCCTACAACTGATAGAGGGCTTATATCCAAAATATACAAAGAACACATGAAGTTAGACCGCAGGGAGACAAATAGCCCTATTAAAAAATGGGGTTCAGAGCTAAACAAAGAATTCACAGCTGAAGAATGTCGAATGGCTGAGAAGTACCTAAAGAAATGTTCAACATCTTTAGTCATAAGGGAAATGCAAATCAAAACAACCCTGAGATTCCACCTCACACCAGTGAGAATGGCTGAGATCAAAAACTCCAGTGACAGCTGATGCTGGTGAGGATGTGGAGAAAGAGGAACACTCCTCCATTGTTGGTGGGATTGCAGACTGGTACAACCATCCTGAAAATCAGTCTGGAGGTTCCTCAGAAAATTGGACATTGAACTACCTGAGGATCCAGCTATACCTCTCTTGGGCATATACCCAAAAGATGCTCCAACATACAACAAAGACACATGCTCCACTATGTTCATAGCAGCCTTATTTATAATAACCAGAAGCAGGAAAGATCCCAGATGCCCTTCAACAGAGGAATGGATACAGAAAATGTGGTACATCTACACAATGGAATACTACTCAGCTATCAAAAAGAATGACTTTATGAAATTCATAGGCAAATGGATGCAACTGGAAAATATGATCCTGAGTGAGGTAACCCAATCACAGAAAAACACACATGGTATGCACTCATTGATAAGTGGATATTAGCCCAAATGCCCGAATTGCCCAAGATGCACAGAACACATGAAACTCAAGAAGGATGACCAAAATGAGAATGTTTCACTCCTTCTTTAAAAGGCAAACAAGAATACCCTTGGGAGGAAATATGGAGGCAAAGTTTAGAACAGAGGCTGAAGGAACACCCATTCAGGACCTGTCCCACATGTGGCCCATACATATACAGCCACCAAACTAGATAAGATGGATGAAGCAAAGAAGTGCAGGCTGACAGGAACCGAATGTAGATCTCTCCTGAGAGACACAGTCAGAATACAGCAAATACATAGGCAAATGCTAGCAGCAAACCACTGAACTGAGAACGGGACCCACATTGAAGGAATCAGAGAAAGGACTGAAAAAGCTGAAGGGGCTGGAGACCCCATATGAACAACAATGCCAAGCAACCAGAGCTTCCAGGGACTAAGCCACTACCCAAAGACTATACATGGACTGACCCTGGGCTTCACCTGCATAGGTAGCAATGAATATCCTAGTAAGAGCACCAGTGGAAGGGGAAGCCCTTGGTCCTGCCAAGACTGAACCCCCAGTGAACGGGATTGTTGGGGGGAAGGTGGTAATGGGAGGAGTATGGGGACGGGAACAACCATATAGAAGGGGAGAGGGAGGGGTTAGGGGGATGTTGGCCTGGAAACCAGGAAAGGGAATAACAATTGAAATGTAGATAAGAAATACCCAATTTTAATAAAGATGGGTGGGGAAGGAAAAAAAAGAAAAGAAAATGCTTAAAGCAAGTTCCAAACCTAGAGGTTTGACTTCAAGGCCAACTGCCACCCGGAAGCATGGGATTTTCTACAAACTGACAAGCTCGCTGTGCCTCATCTACTTATGTGTAAAAGTGAGTAAACCGCCCCCTACTTCACGGGATCATAATGGGAATATGTCCCATCATGCCTGTCAGTGGCTTAGTAGAGTCACGTAACACAAGCATTCACTCCTTGTGAGCTGTCAAAGGATGTTTTTAAAGATTTATTTATTTTTATTTTCTGCGCATTGCGTTTTGCCTGCATCCATCCATGGGACAGGAAGAACAGACATTCGTGAGTTACCATGTGGTTGCTGGGATGAGGGTTCTGGGACTGGAACCTGTGTCCTCTGGAAGAGCTCAGAGCTCCCAACCACTGAACCATCTCTCCAGCCCTGAAAGGATTTTAAACAATGTGTACAAAAGAAGCTAGACCACCCCAAGACTACATCCCTCCTGCCTCGAGGGCAGTTCTGGGAACATTGGCAGCTTTGTTCTTGTTCTGGGGTACAGCTCAGGCTCTGATGCTTTCCCATAAACTCTAGTTTGGCTCAGTAACTTCCACAGTAATCATCATGAAGTCCTGGGAACCCACCTTCCAAGTTGCTCCCCTGTCTCTTTTCTACTCACTCCCCTCTCTGGTTCTCTCCTTCCACCATGTGGTTCTTGGAGCTCAAACTCAGGACACCAGGCTTGAGGCAAGCACCTTACCCATTGAACCACGTCACTGACTCGTATCTTGTATTTTCATTCTAGGATTAAACTCTTTCATACACCAACCACCATAGATTTATAAATACTGCCAAATACTGGGCATTAAAAAAAAGTCTTCTTTCTTCCCAACATGGCTACTGTACCCATTCCTTCTCAGTATGATGAGCCTATGCTATAAGATACTGGAGTATTTTAGTGAATGGCTATTATGCAGTTTAATCATACATACATATGCATGTATATAAGCATATGTTAGGGTTTCCCATTGCTGTGAAGAGACACCATGACTAAGACAACTCTTATAAAGGACAACATTTATTTGTGTCAGCCATTATCGTCATGGTGGGAAACATGGCAGCATCCAGGCAGACGTGGTGCTGGACAAGGAGCTGAGAGTTCTACATCTAGATCTGAAGACAGCAGGAGCAGACTATGTGTGTCACACTGGGCATAGTTTGAGCTAGGAGACATTCAAGACCACCCCATAGTGACACACTTCCTCCAACAAGGCCACAGTCCCTAATAGTGCTACTCCCTATGGCCAACCATTCAAGCACATGAGTATATGGAGGCCATACCTATTCAAACCACCGCAGCTTGCAAAACCGTTTTTTTATAGAACATCATAAACATAAAATATCTTAAATTTGAAAGTAGACACCTAAGTCAAGAGAACAGAAGAGAAGGTCTAAAAAGAATCCCAGGCAACACAGTCGCAGGTATCGGTGAGTAGAATGTAAGTCCCTATATCTCATGGTGCAGAGATGATGAGTCACTGACTGGGAGGAGGGAAAATGATTCAAGGGTGTCTCAAAGCTCCTCAAACCACAGTTACCAGAAGTGAACACGGTTGAATTCCTCTACAGCTCCAGACAGATGAACCCTTTCCATGAAGCTCCCAAAATCCAAAAGCCATACAGGGAAAGCTAACAAATTCTACCACATACTTCCAGAAGCCAAAACACAAAGGAAAAATAAAGAGGCTAAGAAGTCACAGACCTGATGACTGCCTTATATAGACAGTTCATAGATTCATCATAAAAACACAATATCCTGAAGCTTGTGCAGAGGTCCTTGATGCAAACGGAGTTGCTACACAGTGTGAATGAGACAGCTCACCTGGCATTTAAACGTGGCTGCCACTGATGCTGAAGGGACAGGACATCTCTGTGACTTATGTGCACCTCCCCCTATTCCAAGCCATTGACCACAGCTGTCAGATCTCAGTTATATGACTCTATCATGCAGATCACACCCACATGACCCAAACCGTACAAGTTGGACACTTTACCCTCTAGCATGGTCAAGAGCAGAACAAGAAGAAACAAAGCCAGCGTGTCCCTCTGGTATATCCACTTACCCCTCAGACAGTGATACAGGAAAACATGTGAGACTCACCATTACAGTTACATAAATAAATAAAAGTTAAGAAAGAGACAAAGTCTGGACTTGGGAGATGGCTCAATGGTTAAAATGTAGGCCTTGTAAGCATGAGGACCAGAGTTCAAATCCATACCACCCACGTAAATACAGGGGGAATCTGGCAACTCGCCTACGATTCCAGAAAGATGGGATCAGGATCCTCAAGCTACCCTGATAGGAAGACTAGTCATACTGGGGTGTTCTGGGTTTGATTGAATGATTCTGACCCAATGAGTAGGATGAGAGAGTGATTGATAATAATTCCTGACGTCAGCCTTGGGCTTCCACATGCATGTACATGCACACAGGCCTTTACACATGCAAATAATGCATACACATAAAAAAACAGAAAAATTAAACTTTATAGTGAAGGAATGAAATATGAATATATATACTCCTCTTTGCCTTCATTTGAATATTTCAAGGATACATAATAAACCAATGAGAAGAGAGAAAGCAGGTGTGGACTATGAACTGACTGACAGCAAGCCAGGTGAGGACTCCCACAGGTACCACTTCACATTGGAAGGGGTTTTTTCCAAACATGAGAAAATAGTACCTACCTAACCAAAAAGGTGTTGATCCATTATGCTGTATACTACCAACATATAAACTTAGCTTCTAACTTAAAATGTTAGAATCCTAAAGTGACAATGGACAAATAAAGTCACTTTTAGTGGAGAGACAGACTAAAGCAGATGGAGAAATGAGAACTGAAGGTATGACAGAGGAGCCTTCTGTGCATGTATGAGCACAGAGGCTGGTTCTCTTCTTGGCTATTGAGAATAGGAATGAAGCAAACACGGTATGAAGATGATGAACACAGATGTGGTAGTGACGATGCCTCCATGGTGAACTGATTTCATTGTTTTCTTGTTGTGGCTTGCTGGTTGATTGGTGGTGTGTTTTTCTCTGTAGCTTTGAAACTTAGCAAGATAGACTCCATCTCTGATCGCCAATGTAATTATAGACGCACTTCTTTCCAATTATGGTTGGGTTAATTTACATTCCCACCAGTCATGTGTAAGGGTTCTGTTTTTTCTCTGTCCTCATCAACACTTGTTATTGCTAGACTTTCTCATTCCAGCCATCCTTACAAGACTGAAATGACATTCTGTTGTGGTTTTTATTTTTTATTTTCTTGATATTTAGTAATGTTTATTACTCAACACTTGCATACTTTCTTCTTTGATGTCTACAAATCTATTGTCCACTTTCAACAAGGATATTTGAGGGTCATTGCAATTGGGTCCAGGGAGGTCCTAAGTAGACTATGAGTAGTGGGCTCTTGTGAGGTGGTTTTCTTGTAAATATTTTCCCCATTATGATGTTTTAGGTTTTCCTTGTTTCCTTGGCTGTGCCAAAGATGTTTGAGTTGCTATCATCTCATTTGTCTAAAAGCCCTTCAC
This sequence comes from Rattus rattus, assembly GCF_011064425.1. Lineage (NCBI taxonomy): Eukaryota > Metazoa > Chordata > Mammalia > Rodentia > Muridae > Rattus > Rattus rattus. Next base: position 8,726,872 of record NC_046159.1, read on the forward strand.
TCTCCTTCCAGAGTTCTGATGAGTTCCCTTCAGTATTCCAGTGTTCTCCTCTATAGCCTCATTTTATCCAGTGCCTGCACTTAGTTTTGGCCATTTTGAGTTGATTCTTTATCTGGTGAGATAAACGTGTCTAGTTTCAGTCTTCTGTGTAGAGATCTCCAGTTTCCAGCACCATCTGCTGAAGAGCATGCCCTTTCTCCAGTGTGTACCCTCAGCAATGAGTCACTTGATGCAGGTTCACCTCTAGATGCTCTTTCTGTCTCACTGGTCTGCACGTCAATATTTATAATAAATCCAACCTACTGAAATGCTGTTGTCAGATAATGCCCCTGTCTAGTTTTGTTTTAACTTTCTTATTTGATTGTTTGGTTGGGTGTTACTTTTGGTTTATTTGTTTGGCTGGATTTTTCTCGAGTCAAATTGCTTTGGCTACTTAGGATTCCTTTACATCTTAACATAGATTTTTAAACTATTTTCTTTCTGTGAAAAATGACATGAAATTCCCATAGGGATTGCTTTGAATCTATCTGTATATAGGGTTTTCCTTTCAAAGGTGTGCCTAATTATTTATATCTCATTACTTCTATAATGACAATACATCTTATTCAACTAAAATCTTTTAAAAAGAAAACGGATCAAAGGAAATTGGCTGAACCAAAAGCAGTCAGGGAAGTGGAATAAATTGTGCCTGCTCCAAGACCTGATGTCTATGATCAATTTCAACAACATCAGTGTGTCAAAAAATGGTAAAATGAAGCCGGCCTGCTTTTGCCACAAGTGGGAAGAGGAATATGAAGGCCTCCTCCACTGGCGAAGTCTTTCCCATCAAACCATCCCCAAATGATGGCAACAGACCCACCGAATCTGCCAGCACTCAGAAATGAAACACAAACACTACAGGCACTCTAAGGCAGTCCTGCATCTGGGAAAAATAAGGCAGAATGGGCGAGTTGGTTCTAAGCAAAGTTAAAATGCTAACATAAGCCAATTTGTGGATGAAATGATGGAGAAAAAAACCAACACAAACCGGAAAGGTTACACTCAGGACACCTTAAAATACAGACTGTTTCCCAGAACTCTCCTCCACATAGCAAAGGAGCAACGTCACGATTACTGAGATTTAAAAAGTCAAGTACAGTGACATACACATGAGAGGCTGAAGCAGGAGGACTGTCCTGAGTTCTAGGCCAGCAGGGACTACAGGGCAAAACTTTGGCTCTGTCTCAAAAGAGAGAGGGGGGAGGGGAATAACTCAGCCATCAGTCACCTCCCACATTGTGCAAAACCACAACTTTATACCTATCATAGAGACTAAAAATCATGAAGGCTGAGAGCTTAAGGCTGTGCCGATAAAATGCTGGGAAGTGAATCCCAGCACTTCTACCCTGGGCTGAGCCACCTGGAACAACCGCTAAGCCATTCTGAGCTGATGCTACAATTATACATTTGTATTGTGGTAATGGAATCTTGACTTATTCTGCAGTGTTTCCAAACAAGTTAAATGAGTTAATACAAACTATACCCTTGACAGTGTTCACACATGTGATGTGACAGACTCACAAATATATTACGCTGTCATCAGAACAATGATAATGGTGGTGATGATGATGGTGGTGATGGTGGTGGTAATGATGATGATCATGATGGTGATGGTGGTGATGATGGTGGTGGTGGTGATGGTGGTGACAATGATGGTGGATGATGGGGGTGGTGATGATGATGGTGGTTATTGCTAACATCCATGCTGTAGGCTATCTTCTAGCAACATCAAATAATTAAACACTCCTAAGATTCCTCTCAGCCAACAGGAGAGCTTTATCTCCAGTAAGGTTAACAGAAAATAGAAAAGAAAGTACATTGCTGAAATTTTCCTACTTAAAAACGTTTTCATGCTGAATGGAGTCTGCCTGTCAAGGCAGAAGTTATTACAAGGGACAATGAAGTTAGATAAATAAAAAGCTCCCCTTGTCGAGGAGAGAACATTATTTGACTCAGCCTGTTAAGGGCAATGCACTAACATTTGATTACACTTTTCTTTGTGTTCATTTCCTGGCCCCCAAATCTGTGATTAATGTTCCTTCTTAAATACGTAGGCAATAGCAACCCAATCGTGTGGAACATGAGATTCTTTCAAAGCTTGTTTTTGCAATTTAAGAAAATCTTTCCATGTTAATCTGAAAAGTTAAGTCCCATAGTAACAAGACTGCATTCATGTTAAATTTAGATGTGAAAAAAAAAAGGAAGGACTGTTGTCCCAATCCAGATGCTGTATTCCCAATATTTCCAAGGCACAGTGCAAGGCAGCACCTTTGAACATTCAAAACAAAACAATGAACACATTGAGCATGGCAATATTTTTTAATTTATTTATTCATTTTACATTCCAACGTCAGCTACCCCTCTCCTCCCAGAACCTCCTTTCACAGATCCCCCCCCCTCCCTCTTTCCCCCCCTCTCCCCCCTCCCCTTCTCCTCTGAAAAGAGGGATCCCCCACCTTGGTATCCCCCAACTCGCACATCACCGCCAGACTAGGCACAGAAGATGACAATATTTTTAAACAAATGACCAGTCGTATTTTATGTAATGACTCAGCCTACAGATATCGTCTTAACCTAGTACATTAGGAATACATTGCCGCTGAGTTCCAGATTGGCCCAGTGGCCAGCACAGCCCTTCTTTAATGTTTGTACAGATCGATGCCTTGAATTGTCTACCCACTTGATTGCAGTGCCACTTACATATGTTCCCACATTAAAGTATTTTCTTATTTCTTGTTCAGTATGCGCCAGGCATATTTTCTTACGTCACACATACTGAAAAATACACCACACATACTCAGAATCATGTAGAGGAATTTATTAGTTGCTCTTTTTCCTTGCTATAATCAAATGCCTGACAAGAGCAACTTAAGGGAGGAAGGTTCCTAGTTTGAGGGCTGTAGTCAATCATGGAAGGGAAGGCATGGTGAAAGGCAACTGAAAAGTGTCAGGAGCATGAGACTGCTATTCATGGTGTGTCCATATTTAGGAAGCAGAAGAATAAGGACAGAAAATAGGACCAAGCTATGACCTAAAAGCCTACCCCCTAGTGGCCCACTTCTTCCAACAAGGCTTTACCTCCTGAAGATTCTGCAACCTTCCACAATAGCATCACCCACGGAGGACCATATGTGCAAACACAGGAGCCTCTGGTGATGCTTCACATTCAAACCACAAGGCCACCGAGAAGTGGTGGATGGATATCAACGCTACTGCCAGTGAATGGGAAATAAAGATGAACTTCTTAGTGACAGACATTCCAGTAGAGCTAAACATTAAGATGCGTATTGTTTGCCCATTGTGAACGAAATTATATTTAAGAAAATATTTTACAACTGGATAGACTGCTCAGTGGTTATGAACACTGTCAGTTCTTCTAGAGGACCTGGGCTCTATTCCCAGCCCCGCACACAACACACAGACTCACATGAAGCAAGCATATGCATAAATAGAATTAAGTAACTCTTTAAAATGATAAAAGAAATCATTTTAACTCTATAGCCTATTGCCCTCTTCTGGTGTCTTTTATTTTTAAAAGGATTATTTTTTAAATTTTATGCATATGGTTTGCCTGGATGTATATCTTTGTACCATGTGTATACAGTGCCGATGGGGGCCAGAAGAGGCCTGAATGGGCAAGAGCAGATACATCCCTTACCTTGTGTAGCAGTTGGTATCTCACCTGTTCTGTGTCTTCTGCCAACACCTTTCACTGCAAAGAGAAGATGGGACCCAATTGGGAAAAGTGGGCATAGCACAAAGCACAAGGCAATGCCCATGATCTTGTGAGCTGCCTATGACCTTGTGAGCTTTCCTCATTCAACTGAGGTACACACCGATGGGAAGGTTCTATGTGAAGATTGAAGAAATGTGGGTGCAATAGAGCCTGACATCTAATGACAAGATCTAAAGGTATGCGTGTCTCTTCCCCTTCTCATTTGCAGGTGGCTTTGGTCCTGACATTTAACTTTGTTTGCCTCACATCCCCCATCCATAGAATGGTATTTCTGCAGGGATAGGAACTGAGGCACACAACTGTGCCACGGTTTGATCCAGCAGCAGCTGGTTTCAAGCATCTTAATCTGTAGCCATGATCTCTACAGGCGGAATACTGGAAGTGTTGTGGACAATAGCAGTTGCTATGCAAACATAAGGACCTCAGTTCAAATCTGGGCACCTACATAAAAGGCTATACATGTCTGGACTCCTCTGTAGCCCCAGCACTGTAGAGGGAGAAGACAAGAGAATCATGGTTTCAAGCTGTCAATCTCACTCTATGGTCTATAATACATCCTATCTCAAAAACAGGACACCTGACCTCCTCTGGCCTCTGTGAGCTTGCACACAGACATAAACATGCATTCATCACACACACACACACACACACACACACACCTAAAAGCTATATAGATCTCTTGTTTCTTCCACAGTTATGGACAACCAACAGTTAACTATATCTGCATGCTGGCTAAATCCACATTGGAGTGCATAAGCCCAGAAGCCCACCTATAGCCAAGATTGTTGGTCCCAGGACCCTGACCAGTGTTCCTAATTGCCAGCAATCCTGGTGTGTGCTCTCAGGCCCACGGTGTGCTGAAGGGCATTATCTAGGAGCACATACTTCTCTCTCTCTCTCTCTCTCTCTCTCTCTCTCTCTCTCTCTCTCTCTCTCTCTCTCTCTCTCTCTCTCCTCTATCCTCTAGGGACTTTATTAAACTGGACCTCACACTGTGGAGAAGTAGTTCCAGCGTTCCAGCTCAGAATTCTGCTAAGGAGTCTGGCCACTTCCTATATCAACTCGCTGGACAAGGCATGGATTGTCTCCCTGATGTTTGTTTGTTTGTTTGTTTGTACTCCTTTTTGGGAAAACCTCTCTGGTTTGCATCTCAGCCTTGTTTGCTGAGTTATACTTCTTTTTTGCATGGTTTACATCCACCTCGTGCTATGTTTCTTGCTTTTGCTTTAGAGACTTTATGTTTAACACTCTCTAACCTCCCCCATCCACACCTTCTCTCTCATGCCATTACCTATTGAGTCTCTCTAACGTCTTAATCTTCTTAGGTTTAAATTTTTATCCATTTTTATTCTTAAACTCCTTAAAAATTTGTATTATTCTGTTAAGGTTCCCCTTTGAGTTATTCAAATTTCCTTAACTCGAACGTGCTTCTTGATGGTTATGCATTTTGATTTTTCCTTGTCGTCTCAAAAACTCTCATTAGTCTCTACGTCATGTTTTGCATTCAAACCACCAGAGAAGGGTGTTGCAAGAGGTGGTCGGAGTAGACATGTCACTGGGATAGTCGAGATGACAAACTCCCAGCAACACCCAAGAACTCTCCAGTTCTACCAACCTCTCCCACTTACTGACCAAAAGACCTCCTGTCAAAATGTGTCTCGTTCCTCAGATACTCTACTCTGCGGTGGCCATGACAGTTTATATGCCAACCTCTCTTCTAGCGAACACATCACTATACTAATATATAGGGTGTACATATATTGTGTGTGTGTGTGTGTGTGAGAGAGAGAGAGAGAGAGAGAGAGAGAGAGAAGGAGAGAGAGAATCTTTGCAGGTGAGTATAGAAGAGGAAATCATCTGACTTCTATCATTCTCTGCCTTGTTCCTTAAAGAAAGGAAGTGAGTTCCTCAGCTGGTCAGTGAGCTTCTTAGATCTGCCTGATTCTTCCTCCCAAAGCTGGGATTACAAGCTGGCTCTTTACACAGATGCTGGAGATTTGAGCTCAGGCCCTCCTGTTTTCACAGCAAGCACTTTACCCCTGAGCCATCTCCCTAGCCCTTGATATCCTTTTCTGATATTTAGTCTTCAGTCTACATTAAGGGGTGGGGCAGGTTAAGAAAAAGAGGGTTGCTCTGTCAGCATGTCTAGTCCAACACTGTCTAAACCACCCATCTATCCTAAACATAGACAGACACTGTCTAAGCCACCCATGTATCCTAACCATAGGCAGATGTTTCACCCTCCATTCCCTAGACAACTGTTGACATAGCGTTTGTGTTGTCTGAGTCATGAGAAGTAACGTGGCAGACATCTACAAAGACCATCCGGCATGCTGCTTTCTTCACTGGGAGTTGAGAAAACTCTCAAGAGAACTCGGCTAACACTCCATGGAGAGGGTCATCCTGCTTCCTCTTGAGTCAGGTTTGCTTTAACTAGATGACACAATAAACGGATAGCAAAGTCATAAGCCATGTGGTTTATCTAATTTATCCAAACCAATGAAAAGATAATGGCCTCTCAACTCAGCAGATTTATGGTATCTCTTCAAAGCTCTCAAGGTACAAGAACACAGCTGAGTTTGGGTTTCCCCCGCTTTATTTTGCTTCCTCAATGAGAAACACAAAGATGTTGAGCAAAAAAATGTAGTTAGCTCTCTTGACATGAGCCAACTGTTCGTTATCCTAATTTCCTGCAGTTTCTTTTTCCCACTCTGTTTTCTTCTTTTTGGGTCGTCTCCTCCCTGAAGCCCCAGCCTGCTGTTACACAATGCCTATGATTTATTCCCTCATCCAACCTAAATATCCTGAGAAAAGGTGAAATCATCAGACCGTCCCTAGTCACTTGCCTATGGCCACCCCTTCACTCAGCTGTCAGGCCAGGCATTGTCTAAGTCCTGCCCAGCTGTGCTGTCTGTCTGCCTGCCTCGGTTTATTTTATTCTACCCAAGCTGCAGCTACAATCCCAGCCAATGGGATGCTCCATCATGAAGCCTGTACCTACAGTTCATTCCTGTCAGGAATGCGCCATGCTGCATATGTGAAGCCCCAGGAAGTGATGACAGAGGCATCCAACAAGGAAATCCCTCAGGGTTAGTTTCCTAATCACGTTCAATAGTAGTAACCTGCTCCAAGAGGCTTGTATCTTAAAAGTCTGTTAGCACATATGCAGTGGTTAGGATCCTCCTTTATTTCCTGCAGTCTATTCACAGTCAATAAACACTCTGCGCTGTGGCTGATGCCCTCCTTTGCTCTTGCAACTACGTCCCAAGAGCTGAAAGCCTACATTCCTAGTTTCCAGCATCTTCCACAATGCACGACATCAAGTGAACAGAGAGGCCAGACTGAGAACAAAGAAGAACATGACTGGCATCTGCCCTGAATACTTTCAAGTTGAAATCCTATCTTATTTATTTAAAAGACTGGGGAGACCTGAATGAATATGAACTACCTGCTTTCCCCTTACCTGCCTTTCTCTACCCAGGTTCAAAGTTCCAGCCACATTTTCTCTTTAGAGACTTGTTCCCACCACAGTCAGGCCTATGTCCATCAACTCTGCACTGAAATTGCTCTTACTCTGCTAAATCCCCATGTTTCCCACTTGTGGGAAACTGTGGACACTTCCATTGTGTAATTTTGCCCACTCTCTGTTTTAAAATGTTCCCTCTTCTTAGAAGAAACCTAGAGGAAACTGTTCCTTAGGGCTTATATGGCATCACCCATTCATGGTTCCTTCTGGTGCCAATCATTCTCTCTCTCTCTCTCTCTCTCTCTCTCTCTCTCTCTCTCTCTCTCTCTCTCTCTCTCTGTGTGTGTCTGTGTCTGTGTCTGTGTGTCTGTGTGTCTGTGTGTCTGTGTCTGTATCTGTGTATGCCTGTGCATGTCTGTGTCTGCATCTATACTTGTGTGCATGTGTGTGATGTGTGTGTCTGTCTGTGTCCGTGTGTCTGTATTTACATCCATGTATCTATGTGTGTCTGTATATATGTCCATGTGTCTGTGTCTGTGTGTTTATGTCTGTGTGTCTGTCTGTATATGTGTCTGTGTATGTCTGCATCTGTGTATGTCTGGGTCTGTGTGTCTGTGAATCTGTGTGTCTGTCTGTATATGTGTCTGTGTATGTCTGCATCTGTGTGTGTCTGGGTCTCTGTGTCTGTGAATCTGTGTGTATGTCTGTGTCTGTATGATTGTGTGTCTGTGTCTGTATATCTGTGTGAGTGTGTGTCTCTGTATCTGTCTGTCAGTGTGTCTGTGTGTGTATCTGTATCTTTTGTCTGTGTGTATGTGTCTGTGTATATCTGCGTCTGTGTATGTCTGGGTCTGTGTGTCTGTGAATCTGTGTGTATGTCTGTGTCTGTATCTGTGTCTATCTGTTTCTATCTGCCTGCGTTTGTGTGTTTATGCCAGTGTGCGTCTTTGTGTATGTTTGTGTCTATATGATTGTGTGTCTGTGTCTTTATATCTGTGTGAGTGTGTGTCTGTATCTGTCTGTGTGTGTGTCTGTGTGTGTATCTGTATCTTTTATCTGCGTGTCTGTGTATCTGTGTGTCTGTGTTGTGTATCTGTGTCTGTGTCTGTGTATCTTTATCTGTGTCTGTGTATCTGTATCTGCATCTGTGCATCTGTATGTGTATTATCATTTGTGTCTGTGTGTCTGTATCTGCATCTGTGTGTCTGTGTGAGTGTGATATATGTATGTGCCTATATTGCATTGCATACTCCCATGTATGCACCTTACAGGCCTGAGGAAACACGGAGTGCCCTGCTCTATCGTTCTCCTCCTCATTCCCTTGAGTCAGGGTTTTTCACCAAATCTCAAGTTAAGGTGGCAGCCAGCAAAGCCCAGCAGCACACCCATCTCCATGCCCCATAGGCACACAGGGTCACATCCAGCTTTTTATGTGGGTGCTAGATCCATTCTCAAGTCTTCATGTTTGCCAGCAACTGTTCTGATCTTCTTAGCCATCTTTCCAGCCCCCTCATTGCCAAATTCTTACCTTCTGCCTAACTTAATGTTTTAACATCTAAGGCATATCACCATTGGTTCCTTCTCTCGCTTTGAATTTTGCTCTGAAGAAAGGTCCCCTCTCTGCATCCTTCAGCTATAAATGCTGCCCACAATACAATTCTGGGGCTCCAAAGGTTTACCAGTAGGAAATCGTATTAGATACTTTTCCTCACAGTCTAGCTGCTGTGCTCAAATCCCTAACAAAACAACTTAATAGAAGAACCCCCTCTTTGGACTTGAAGCTTGAAGGGAAGTGCTCTCCCAAGGTGGGGAAGTTGAGGCTGAGAGTCAGGACAGGGAGTAGTGATGTCTGCTGGCCTTCCATATGCAGGACCTTCACCTGGGGAATGATGTAGCCCATGCCCAAGGGACTACTGGTACTAAATCATGTCAAGTTGACAATCAAGTCAAGCTCAAGACTTGACACAAGTTTAGACAAAAATCTGAAAATCTATACCAAGCAGATTACATATAAACCCAGAAATGACTGGATTCACCCAAGGAGCTTCCCAAGTAGACGGACAGCAAGGGTAAAGAATTCAAAGCATTATTTCTGGCCTATACACTACGACCATCCCTCCATCCTGGCTCTCAGGGTTGATCAGTATCCAGTGTTTATGCTTGGCCCACTCCATATCAGATCTGCCTCTGCCCCTCAGGAATAGCCCATGGAAAACATTCGTGGGCTTATCCAAATCTTCTCCACACTATTTATAGTGCAGGAAACAGGAATACTCATGTGGGCTTTTCTGAGTAACCTCCACCTTTTGCAGTCATTAAAAAAAAATACATCAAATCTCAGGATTGTCAGAGCTTCAGACACTTTTAGAACAGCCCATCCCCACAAAGGCTATTGCCACCATATTACCTCTATATACTGTAAACGCAATGTATTTAACAAGAGCCCTAAAGGAATACACATCACCTCTGTTCCTGCAATCTGTTTGAAAGAATAAGAAAAAGGCTTTGTTTTGGAAAAGAGAAAGCTCCTAAGGGCAACATCCCAGTGCTTTTCTCCACCTCTGTGTGCACAAAAGTGAAGAAGGGCTGAAGGTGTTCTGCCGTGAGCCACGGGACACTGGGAACCACAGTTCAACGGCAGAGTCATTCCCACAGCACTGGGGTTTACCAAAGGAGCTTCCGGAATCTCCCTCCGAAGGTTTGAAGGAATCGGTGAGACAGGCCTTTGCAGGAATTAGCTGACGATAGCTTGAACGTATTTCTTCAGCAGCGAGAATTGAAACAACTCAAGGTTGCTTTTTCCATGACACTGTTTCCTGGCTGGAAATTGAAGGTGGGAAAAGAAAATTAGAACGAACTTGAAGTTTGTGGTTTTGTTATTAAAATCATTTCCTCGTGTTAGATGAACTACTACCTTCACCGTTTACGGCATTTAAATATTCCCAGGGCTCCGGGATATTTGTCATGTCCTTGCCAACTGGGATTTGCCTAACTTCTGACTAATTTCTGCTCAGGGTTGCTCTGAATTAGGCAGATGGTCTTGGGCTCTGTCTCCAGCTTTATTACTTCCAGTCAAGTCAGAGAACCGCAAGACTGAGCCACCAGAGTAGACTGACGTCTATTGTTCAAGGACATTGTGGCCAGCCCAGACGCTCTTTGATTCTTGAAAGCAGAATTCAGAGTCACACAGAGAAGGCGCCTCGATGGCTTGGAAGTGGTTACCTTGTCTGATGAAAATATCTGTGCACGCCAAATGTGGCAGCACGGGCCTTTGATCCCAACACTCAAAAGGCAAAGGTAGGAGGATCTCTGTGGGTTTAAGGGCCTTCTCATCTCTGCAGTGAACTCCAGCTCAGCCGAGACAATTCCAGCTCAGCTCAAAAACAAAAACAGAAGCAACAACAACAAAAATGTATGCAGGTATCTCTGGACCGAAGAATTAGTAAAGTATAGAAATGTAATGCCTGAATTCCAAATTCCAGGGACAGCAAAACTACAAGTAAGCATGGTTTGTCCATTCCCAGGACAGCAATTAAACATTCTAAGCTCATATAGGAACTCCACAGGGAGACCAACAAAGTCAACTAACCTGGAAGCCTGGGAGCTCTCAGAGACTGAGCCACCAACCAAAGAACACACAGGGGCTGGACCAAGGCCCCCAGCATACATGTCACATATGTGCAGCTCGGTCTAAATGTGGATCCCCCAGTGACCGGATCAAGGGCTGTCCCTAAAGTTGTAGCCTTGTCTGGCTTCAGTGGGAGAGGATGACCTAATGCTGCAGAGACTTGATGCACCAGGGTAGGGGGATAACTAGGGGGAGCACCCTCTCAGAGAAGCAGGGAGGAGTGGGGGGAAAGACTCTGTGAGGGGGAACAAGAAGGGGATAGTATTTGCAATGTAAATAAATAAATGTTTAAAATTAATTAAGTTGTACATATGTATCAGTAAGGGAAAACTGAGTCAAGGATTATACAGAATTCAGCCTCTGAGGGGACAATTGGATTCGAATCTTGCCAAAATGTTGCGGGCTAAGGCTCCACAAACAACACTCTTCTTTAAGACGAGTCTAGAGGGTCTGGCAAGATGGATCAGTCAATAAGGCACTTGCTTTGCAAGCTTGAGGACTTGGGTTCAAACTCTGTAGTTAAGAAGCCAGGCATACAGCAGCAAACCACTGAACTGAGAACGGGACCCCTGTTGAAGGAATCAGAGAAAGGACTGGAAGAGCTGGAAGGGGCTCGAGACCTCATATGAACAACAATGCCAACCAACCAGAGCTTCCAGGGACTAAGCCACTACCCAAAGACTATACATGGACTGACCCTGGACTCCAACCTCATAGGTAGCAATGAATAGCCTAGTAAGGGCACCAGTGGAAGGGGAAGCCCTAGGTCCTGCTAAGACTGAACCCCCAGTGAACATGATTGTTGGGGGGAGGGCGGTAATGGGGGGAGGATGGGGAGGGGAACAACCATATACAAGGGGAGGGAGAGGGGTTATGGGGATGTTGGCCTGGAAACCAAGAAAGGGAATAACATTTGAAATGTAAATGAGAAATACCCAATTTAATAAAGATGGAAAATAAAAAAGAAAGATAAGACTGAAACTGGGGCAAAAAAAAAAAAAAGTCAGGCATAGCAAGCGTATAATCCCAGAGACAGGAGTGTGAGTCCCTAGAGCTCTCTTCAGCCAGCCTAGGCCAACAGTTGAGTGAGCCGAGATGACATCTGGGTTTGACGTCTGGCCTCCATACCTACACACTTAAAACATGCACATACGAGCACCCATATCAGAAGGAAGAGGAGGAGGAAGAGGAGGAAGGGGAAGAGGAGGAGAAAGAAAGGAAGTGGGGAGGCAGAAGTAAGGGAGGGACACAGGAGAGGGAGAGCTGGGGGTGGGGGAGGGGAGGAGAACCAATCTGGATATCAAATTTCCTCCTAAAAGGTTCACAACAACGAGTTAACGTTAAGTCTCCAGTATTCCCAAAACCCTGTAGTCCAGCAATAAAGTATGTCTTCGGCAAATTATTAAACAGCCAGACCAACGCACAGCTTCCTGAAGATCACTACAAATGTCAGCATTTTCAGATTCCCCGATGCCTGCCCTGACTCTATCTCCCAGTTCCTCTTCCAGGGATGGAGAACTCCTCTGAGGCTCCTCTCAGGAATTCTGGCCCAAGAAAGAAGGAGCTGTCAGGAAGACCATCTCTGTGAGAAACAGTGACAAATCAACCTCATTCCTAGCCCACTGACTAAAGAGTTACTTTGGCCAAAACATCGTGGCTCTTGGTGCCTTCGGTATGCAAAACATTCTAGAAGCAAAGAAAGGCAACTCTGATAGGTGGGAAGAGAAATAAGTTGACTAGTCTTTCACGGATGTGGCCTCGTGGCTGGTTTCCCTTAGACACAGCAAGCAATGGGTAAGCTACCCTTGATGTCTGAAGGTGCAGGGTTAAGCCTGCATATGTTCTATCCCTTGTCTATGTGCCCCTGGGTAAGTCCTCATTTCCTCTAAGACTCAGACCTCCCATTTAGAAAGGGAGATGGCTCAGCAACTATGGCTGTATCCGAGGACCAGAATCTGGATCCCAGCATACAAATCAGACAGCTCACAGACACCTATGGTCCCTGCTCCAAGGGATCCTATGAACTCTTCTAGAGTTGCACTAGCATGTGTGCACCTGCACTCGCACGTGTGTACATGCATGTGCACATAAACACACAGCTGGGCTGGTTCCTAACACACGTGCACACGTGTATGCATGCAGATGCATGTACACTTTCGTTTACATTTTACAGGAGGAAGAAGAGAACCATGGAGGAAGAGTCAGCTGCAGGACACCGGTGTGACGGGATTGTTGTGAGGATGGAGAATAGGTCAAAGTTCCTTATAAAGTACGGAATTCTAATAACGGACCAACTTCCATGCCTATGACTTAATACCCTTTCCTTTGGTAATTGTCAGCTCAGTGACCTTTTAAATGTCACTCAAGCTTGTACCAAAATTCACCCAGAAGTGAAGAGTAGTTTCCTGTAAAACTCCCAAGACAAAGAAAGCCACATCCCGACGGTCCAAGAGGAGCCAACATCCACACTGAGTGTGCTCGACGCCAGCCTCACTCACAAGAGTCAATCCATTACATACATTATCAGGTAGTCTACGGTTTTTCCAGCTTCTAAGAAGAAGTGAAATCTTCCATAAAAACCAGATACCTATGCGTTATGTAAACAACTTATATCCCTTTAGCTTTAAAATGTCTTCTCCTGGGATGGGAGTTGATTTCTTTCCCATCCTACACTAAAATCATTTCCTCCGAAATTGTGAAAAGAAAACAAAAAGTCTTATCTAACAACTGCTCTCCAGTAGCAATATGTAGAAACAAAGTAATCTTCATGGTGAGCCTGCCGTGGGCCGGGCTTTATAGCTCAGCCTTTTGTGGCATTCGCAGCTGATTGCTCACCGGGGAGCTAGCTGTGCTTCCGGCTCTGCGGTGAACAATTTTCACAGTTTATGTCTCGACCATTTCTGACAGCAGTCATGAACAGTGCCTATTGTCACTGTGACCGTTTTAATGGTCAACTCCAGGCAGTCGAGGAAAAGCCTAGGAAAAGTGTCTGAGTGAGGGAAAGCTGAGAATAGGTTGGCCTGTGGCATGTGAGGGAGGGACTGCCTTAATTATATTAATTGATATGAAAAGACCCATAAGGAACCCATAAGGCTTCATTCCCATAGCCTGGGTCCTGACCTATGTAAGAGACAGAATGAAAGCAGAGAGGTAAAGATGTGAATTGCTGGTTTTGGTTCCTGCACTTCCCTGCTATGATGGCGGGCAAGCATAAACCCTTCCACCCTTTGCTGCCTTTGCTCAGATGTTTCATCACAACAACCACTCACAAATGAGTGGAGGACAGGAATGGATTGAGACTTCCTGGAATTCGCACAGTGGGGTTGAGATTTGGGATACCGACAAACTTCTCATTCCAAATATGTCTGAATATTAAATGAATCTGTAAGGAAGAAAGTTCATAAAATTATACCCAGAACATACAACTGTCTACCACATCCATGTCAACAGGTCCAGTTTGCATCCTTCTCAAGACTTGGATAACGATGAGAAAAACACAAATCTGGACGCAACTCTGAAAGCATCCTCGTGTTTGGACTTGGATGGTGTTCTTCGGGATTTGTTAGAAATGGGTGCCTGCTCTATCTTGGGCTAATAATCCTGGCAGCAAAGGAAAGATACCCGATTTGACAAAGTACTTCTTTCCACATCTTTATAAAGAATTTTCAAAGTTTTCAGGTCTGGAATACGGCCTTTGGCACCCAGTCAACTGAAGGGCATTTATCAGATAGCCATGTTCTCAGCCATCGGTGAAAACGTCTGTGATGAACCGGATGTCTTTGTCGTTACAATGTGTGCCTTTCCTTTGTAGCTGCCCAGTGCCTTACTGGATTGTGATGTCATAAGCTAAATAATGATAAAAACACACATACAACACACATGCATGCGCACACACACACATTTACAAAACACATGCACACATACGTACACACAGCAAACACACACAACACACACATACAACACACATGCACACACATACACACACACAGCACACACACATGCACACACACATACAGCACACACACATACACACACATACAACACACATACACACAAGAAGGAGAGAGAATGAGAGAGAGAGAGAGAGAGAGAGAGAGAGAGAGAGAGAGAGAGAGAGAGAGACCCACACACTCACTCACATGCATTGACTACACCTGGGATGGGGAGACGCTACCTGAAAGATTTAGCAGATGCTCATATGACCTGCAATAAAAGGCACTTGAGTGTTACCAGCAGGAGCATCAATGCTGGGTAAATCTTAAACACAAGCAAAAGGCCACCTGACTTTGCTACTAAAAGTAACATTGCTACATATTTATTTTTTGTCTTATCAAAATTTTTCTTGTGGCCTTCTGCCTAACAAAGGATTCAAGTCAAATCCTCCAAACTGATCTTCTCCCAAGAGAACAGAGCCCAGCACGCACCTGTGTGGAGCGACTGTCACTCACTCCCACGGCCATATCCACCTCCACAAAACCAGAAGTGACAAGTGAAGGTCCCTTGTATTCCTGAGACCTTCCCAAACTCCCTTTCGACAAGCCGCAATTTCCTACACAGGGGAAGATTTCTCGGATTCAAAAAGTAACTCGCCAACAAGCACCAAACAGTCAACTGTCCTGAGACAAAGAATTAGAAACCTGCACAGGTAAACAGAAAGAAAGATGGTTGTGTTGATGTTAGCATTTCAGAGACCTTGTGAGAAATAAAGCTACCAACCCCTCACTCACTGGTGATTGATATTATTCAATTTACATTTTGGGTTAACTTGTAAAGGTAAGGTAGATTTAAAATT
Organism: Rattus rattus; assembly: GCF_011064425.1. Taxonomy (NCBI): domain Eukaryota; kingdom Metazoa; phylum Chordata; class Mammalia; order Rodentia; family Muridae; genus Rattus; species Rattus rattus. The sequence continues at coordinate 8,742,533 of NC_046159.1, forward strand.
AGGTTCACCTGGGTCTGGCGGTGCACACCTTTAACCCAGCACTGAGTCAAGGCTGGTGGATCTCTATTGATTCAAGGCCAACCTAGTCTAAATAGTGAGTTCCAGGCCACTCAGGGCTCCATGGTAAGACTCTGTCTCAAAAGAAAAACATTAGATTCACAGAAAACAGCTGCAGATCAACATTTCCATTCCCACAATGCCTCTCTCCGTGGAACCTTTGTTACTCTTTATGTAAGATGGTGTCCTCTGCAGCTTTTCTCATGGAATGGGCAGGGTTCCTGTCTGCTGTGTCTCTACAGACAGCTTCTCCTCCTCCAGTGCTTCCCAAACTCCTTCCTGGGAATGGGTCTCCATGGTGATAACTCAGTACACATTAGCTTTCACCTAATGAGATTTACAGCCTCCCTGCAAACGGCAACAGGCGTGAGCCTGTGGACAGGCTCCATGTGGTCATCCTTTCACAGGAACCTGAGATAGAAAGATGAGTTGCCCTGTGTGTGATCTTTGGCCCATGGCTCTGGAAGTCTCCTCAAGGTACTTTGGTAAGAAGTCCTCTGCTGAAATTCTCCTTTCTTGTGAGTTTTCCCCGGATTGTTTCTGGGCTCCTGTCATCATCACCAAGAGTGTCTTTCCTCTCTAATGAATGATGACAAGTCTCACAAAAGATGAAACGTTCCCTCTGTACCATTTGAAAATGTGTCAAGGTACCATTTCCTAAGCTCAGACTTCCCTCTATCGGTGAACAAAATGATACCATGGCCGTGCTCTCTGGGTTTTAAAAAAGCACGTAATTTTTTCTCGTCGTTTTATTATTTCCTCCGAAATGCAAACAAGTGACCTAGTCTTTTATATAGGCGATATATCTCATAGCAAACCATAAAGTAGAAAATTATTACTGTTTGGTAAATGAACAAAAAGCAGGGGCTGGAGAGAGGGCTCAGCAGGTGCTTGCTGCCAAGCCTGCTGACCTAGGACTAATCCCTGGAAACCACATGGTAGGAAAAGAGAACTGACTCCTGTAAATTGACCTCTGACCTACACACACACACACACACACACACACACACACACACACACACACACACCACAGTATGCGTGGTACCTCACATACATAATCTCAAATAAACAAAAAAATACAAATTTAGAATGGTAAATAATAAATACACAGAATTTAAATCAATCTTGGCATCTAGCCAAATGCTTTCTGCCTTTGCCGCATATCCATATTAATCTTTATAATCAACTCATCGATTTACAAGCCACGCACATAGAAGGACTTAAGAATTTGAGTGTACAGATCCATGTGGGTGGTCACGTGTGCACAGTAGAATCCTCTCAGACGCAGACTCAGAAAAGCCCCTGTCTACATACATCGATACTTTATCTCTGAACCATCCCACCAGAGTAGATTCCCTGCATTTCTGTCACTAAAATCAACCCCAGGTTGGATGGGAAGGAGGGCTAACAGAAGGAATGTGCTTCAAAGGGTAGGCTTTCTGTTAAAGTTTCCTACAAAGACCCATGCGATCCATCCTTCTCCCCACTCCCACCCATGCCCAGTCTGGACCCAGACCTCACACCGCCACCCCTTCCCAGCTGTCCGCGTTCTGTCCGGTAATCTACAAGTGAGCTGCAAGAGCCAACTCCTGGTTCTCATTCTGGACACACTGTGACCCCAGGGAGACACTGAAGGAAACCTCGGTACTTAACTCACTGTGAAAGGTTTTGCTTTACTTTCCTTCACTTAACTTTAAGATTCACTAATTTAGGAGCCAGGGAGAGGCCGAGAGGGTAAAGGCTCATGACCCAAATTTGGCCCCCAGAACACATTAAATTCTGGAACCCACATAAAAACTCAAATTGGTGTGACGTATCTAGCCCTCTACAGACAGGTGAGGGATGGAGACAGGGGGATGGACCAGCTAGCTACACATTCCAGCATCCGAAGAAAGAAGGACAGTCACAAGAAGATGAAAGATGAGTCCTGGGAAATGCACACAAATGAGAGAGGTGGAGGGGAATAAAATAAACAAAATAAAATTTTAAAAAGTAATTTATTCTGGAGTCATGTGACTGTGCATATATATATGCATATATAGATATATAAAATAAATATAGAATAATGTTATACAGGTGAAAGCAGGTACAAGATAGAACGAGGCCTGTCATTGGATGAGAAGAAAGGATGAGCAGGAGAAACATTTTAGAGAGAGGAGGAGACTGGAGGGAGAGGAGGCACAGCAGAGAGCACATGGCGGCGGATGTTAAGCTTCCTCTCTGCACATTTACAGGTTGTTATGAATATTCTTAGGGGATGGATGTGTACAGGGCTTTGTGTGTCTAGATGAGCAAATCATATCTTATCAATTGGATCAGAGGTTATTGTGTTGTGTGTTCTTTCATGTGGCGATTTAAGTTTCAGAGCATATGCAATGGCTGGAGACACTAGGCCACCACAGAATTGGGATGTGTGTGTCTGGCATGGTGGCAATCTGCCTTGGGAACTAGATGAGTAGAGAGATTGCTGCCAGGCTCAGAGAGTAGCCATTGGCAGTGTGATATGGGATGGAGCAGAGCGGATGAGATATGAAAGAGGAAACTTGTATGTTTTTGTATCATATTATTTGCCACATTTTTTTCTTTCTTTTCCTTTTTGAGACAGGATAGCATGTATCTTAGACTGACCTCAGACTTGCAATGTAGCTAAGACTGGTCCTGAATCCTTTAGAAGCACGGAAAGAAATGTACACTCCTGATAATGAGGAAATGCTCAAGGAAATTATGATTTAGCCACACAATAAAATATCCTGTACGTATTAGAAATACAGATACATTTCAAAGAATTTTATAAAACTGAGCGCTTATGTTGTACATGAAAAAAAATGGACTAATACTGTTTACACACTATGAGCTAAGACAATGAAAAGGAATTAAAATGAGAAGGCTTAACAATAATTTTCCACAAAGGGTCAACCTAAACTCCTTTAATTTACCTAGTATATTTTTATTATGTCCCTGGTGGTGAAACTAATCAAATAGATATGCAAAATGCTGGATATTGTATTTGATGTTAATATTCTCTAATTGTGAAAAAAATGGATGCACAGGTGTTCAAATTAAAGTTTCACTGAGATGAGTCTGAGGGGCCAGAACAGGGTGCCAGACCGATCAAAGACTCCCTGAAAGCATAGACTGATTAGGTTTGATTCCTGTTGATGTAGTAAATATCATGACCAGAGCAACATAGTCCATCATGGAGGGACGTCAAAGCACGGTATAAACTTGAAGCAGAAACCATGGGGAAATGCTGCTTACTAGTTTGCTCACAGTCTCACTCTCAGCTAGTTTTCTTACACAGCTCAGACCCACCAGCCTAGGGATGGTTACGCCCACAGTGGGCCAGACGCTTCTAGTTCAATTATCAATTAAGAAAATGTCCCACAGACCTATCTAATCTGTGAGGTTTTTCAGCTGAGGTTCTCTCTTCCCAAAAGACTCTGGGTTGTATCAAGTTGACAGCTGCAGCTGACTATGACAGAGGGGAATGTTTGTCACTTTGTTATTTTATTACTTACATAGTAAAATGACCGGACTTTCCTGCTAAATTAGAATTACCAGAGCCTATCACACAGAAAGGCTGCAAAGTATAGTTTGAACCACAACAAATGTAAGCAAATATCCACACAGAGCCTTCTAGGCAGGAGAGAGAATGCTGCCAGCACCATGGGAACCCAGACCAGATGCTTTCTTAAAAGATTTTCAGAAAATTGCCTGACCCTTCACCTCAGCCAGGAAATTGGCCCTTTAAAGGGATGCAATGCCCCCTGCTGTTGGGAACACGGGGGCAAGAAGCAGCTGGCCAAGACAACTGTTCTAGAAATTACTTTCTGGGATTTTTCAGAGTGAAGAAAATACAACTGTGGAGTAAGAGTATTTCTCCTGGACCAAATGCTTGGAATGGTGTAGGAGATGGAACTATATGGGGAATTCTGAACACTAAAAATGCCTCTGGGAACACGAATAAGTCTCAGCCAAAAGAAGTGGGAGTTTTTTATTCACTGAAGAAATGAACAAAGTAAGGATGTACTGATTAGAAATGTGTTTGCTCACATCAGAGAAATTGAGGTATGGGTCTCATCTGTGAAGAAACTACTAGTTTGCTTATAGCAATCTGTTGTCTATGACCATAACAGAGTACCTGAGGCTGATAACATATAAAAAAAGGAGGATTATTTAGCCCATTGTTAAATGGTGCTTCAAGAACATGGCTTGTGTCAACCGTGCTCTGGCGGGATGCTCCTAAAAGACGGCATTCATAGTGAAAGCGTGGGTGACAGAGACCACGAGTTGAGTCAGGGAGTCAGAGTGAGGGGAAGAGGTAGTGTTGTTTATCTTGTAACAACTACCACAATCCCTTTCAAAGGCTGAATTCCCTCCTTAACCTCCTACCAGACTCCTCCTGATTACATATTTAATTTAGACAGGGTCTCACCACCCGCTCTGGCTCTCCTGGCTCTCCTATGTATACCAGGCTGCTCTCGGCCCACAGAGATCTGCCTGCCTCTGTCTCCTGGGATTAAAGACAGGTGCTACCCTGCTGGATTTCAGACTCCACATCTTAAAGATCCTGCCACATCTTAACATCACCAGGCTGGGGCCCAGACTCCCATTGCATAACCCACTTCCCACGAAAGGAGGAATTATTTCTAATGTCTGCCACGTGAGTGGGTACCGATGTTACCTCTACAGTGCCAGCCAATAAAACATCCTAGTGCATCTCCTCCTCCCCTACCCTCACGGTGGAACAAGTCACAGAGAGGAGAGGCTGGAGGCTCACTGGGTGTGAGGCAGGAGCCCATTGCTCAGCAGAGACATGTGGGAAGCAGGAAGAGGGAGACTTCAGTTTTGAGTTGGCTCAGTGAAAGCTTTGGCTCTCATGATGACTTGGTGTTTTACTTTTAGGGTTTACATATTTTGTGTTACCAACGATTATAGAGAAGTTCATTCGCTTGCACATAGTATCAGGGGCAAACAAGTAGCTACCTTCACTGAAAATCCATAAAGGAAGAGTGAAATGAAAAGAAGTTGTTTTCTGATGACATCACCTCATCCCATTGTGGTCAACACTTGGGATGTGGCAGGATCCTTACTGTCATGGACGGATGGAGAGTCAGGCCAGTGCGGCTTGCACCCCAGAGATACTAAGAGCACAGTATACAGTTTACCCAAGAAGCTCTGCCTGGTAACCTGGTCACTAATTGAACACAGTAAGTCAGGAAAGCATGCGCAGGCTTCCATGCCACTTGCCTGAACACTGAACGGTACACACAACCTGTGGTGGTTAAACTTGATTGTCAGCTTTCTAGGATCTAGGATCCGCAAAGAGAGAAGCAAGCCCCTCCCCTGCCTATGAGGGAGTGTCTGGATTAGACAGAGGTGGGAAGACCAAACCTAAAAGTGGGCAGTGACATCCATGGGCTGGGATCCTACCCTGAATAACAAAGAGAAAGAGAGGTGAGCACTAGCATTCTTCTCTCTCTCTCTCTCTCTCTCTCTCTCTCTCTCTCTCTCTCTCTCTCTCTCTCTCTCTCTCTCTCTGCTTCTGACTGATACAATGTGACCAGCTTCTGACTGATACAATGTGACCAGCTTCTCACTGATACAATGTGACCAGCTTCTCACTGATACAATGTGACCAGCTTCTCACTGATACAATGTGACCAGCTTCTCACTGATACAATGTGACCAGCTTCTCACTGATACAATGTGACCAGCTTCTCACTGATACAATGTGACCAGCTTCTCACTGATACAATGTGACCAGCTTTTCACTGATACAATGTGACTAGCTAGTGGCCTCATGCTCCTGCCCCTCTGGTTCCCCACCTCCGTAGACAGTATGTTTTAACTTTGCCCCAAAATAAACCCTTCCTTTGCAGTCGTTTTTTGTCGGATATATTTTCACAGCAATGGAAGTGTAACCAATGGACCACATGTGTAAAACTGAAAAGAAAGGGCACAGATGAAGCGGATTTCCAAGTCACAGCCTAGTCCCAGAGCCCAGGGACCTGCTCTCTGGTGTGGAACCTACCAGACTTCTCCATGCAGCCTCAAAGCAGCACATCACAAAAGGAGCCCATCCGAGTGAACATCCCTTCTAGGCCCTGACGTTGCTCACACCGTCTGTCGTGGTGACTTTTGAGGAGTGCACCCCATCTAAGGAAGCAGGAAGGTTAACATAAATGAAGAATCCCTCCAGAATAATCAAGAAGGTGAGTACCCTTCCTTTGTTTAGAGCTAGAAACGGACAATCTGAAACGGGGTGATTATGGGAGAACGGGAAATCTCAAATACCAGACACAGGCTGTCCATTAGCCACCGTGGGTGGGAGAGATTAAAATAGGTTCTTAAATGTCAGGCCGGGGCGGAGCTTGTGGTTACTAGAGTATCCTAGCTCTACACGAAGTGGAAAACAAGAAAATAAAACTGGGTACTCTAAACCTCTGAATGCACCATGAGGGGTTAAATTTCAGTTCCATAGCTATGAACCAAGCTCCACATATACCCTAATATGTATGGCCATATGAAGGGCACTGAAGATTAACTGAAATACCATAGATATTAAGAGTTCCTAGGAGTTCAGAGTCAGAAGGGGCCTTAATCATTTTCTACCATCTCTTAATTCTCCACACTGAGAAGTGATTTGGTCTGAAGTTACCTAATTAACCAGCTGTGAAGATAAGTCTAGAAATCCAACCAAGAGTTTGGAGAGAGAGCAGCAATTAAGACAGTTTACTTCTCTCACACAGAATCCATGCTCTGTCCCCAGTATCCACAATGGGTGGCTCACAACCTCCTGTAACTCCAGCTCCGGGTGGTATAATGCCCTCTTCTGGCCTCTGTGAGTACTGCAACTCACATGCACATACCCACACAGGTACATATCATTTTAAAGGGGGAAAAAGAAAAAGAAATCCAGCCAATAAACTTGGCATTGTAGTAGAGACTTTGCACCTAAATTCTATACAGCATCTGGCTGCTTCAGAAATAGTTCAAAAACTCCCTGGGGTTAGGGAGATTTTTAGAATGTTCTTATATAATACCAGACTGTATTATCCACTCCCTACTTTAAACTAAGCAAGTATTGAGTGATTATCCCTGGTGACGCAGTCAGAAGTAGAAAGACAGGTCATTTCGGGTTTACTTGTCCTGATCGTTGCCCATGTGGCTGGTAGACTTGAGGCTAGCGTCTCCGAGAATGGGTACATGCATGAGTGCCTTCTGGCCCTTACAGTGGACGTAAAAGGACGGGTGGCTGTTCTCAAAGTGGATTCCACTGATCTGCTCTTGAGTCGGAAGAGATACAAAGAAATCATTAAGGAAGTAATTACCCACAGTAAGAAACGACTGTAATTACAAAACAAGAGTATCTGGGCCAGCTTCTGATTGTGACAGCAGCGATGGTCTTTACCAAGTCACGACATGCCCTAGTTTATGAGAAGTCACTCACAAGAAAACAGCAAGCCCAGAAGAACTATCCTGCCTGAGGCCCCAGATTGCTTCCTACCACAAAACTTGCTCAACTGACAAACCCTTGCACCTGTCCTCCTCTGCTGGTGAGCCCCTATTGTCAACTTGACGCAGTCTAGAACCACTGGTTAAGAACACCAGCTGCTCTTCCAGAGGACCCAGCTTCTGTACCCACTCGCACGGCAGCTCACAGCCATCTCTAACTCCAATTCCAGGGGATCTGAAGCCTTCTGACTTTATCAGGCACTGCACACACATGGTGCACACACGAATGCAGAGGCTGAACAATCGTGTGCAGAAGATAAAAGAAATCTGAACTCGTTTGCTGCTCTATCCTCTTTCTTTCTGAGCTGACGGTGCTCCTGCAAACATGGTGACCATTCCTTAGACCCGTTGGACATTCTGCAGGAAGTGTGGGAAGTGCCAACCCCACAAGGTGACGCAGTACAAGGAGGGCAAGGGATCTCTGTCAGCCCAGGGAAAGCAGTGTTATGACAGGAAACAGAGTGACCATGGCGGGCAGACTAAGCCCATTTTCTGCAAAAAGGCTAAACCGACAGAGAAGATTGTGCTGACACTGGAGTGCGTTGAGCCCAACTGCAGATCTAAGAGATGCTGGCTGTTAAGAGATGCATTTTGAACTGGGAGGTGACAAGAAGAGAAAGGGCCAAGTAATCCAATTCTAAGCCCATTTTGTTCTGACCTTTCGCACGCACACACACACACACACACACACACACCCACACACACACACACACCAAAAAACAATAAAAGAAATCTAAAGGAAATCGTATTAGTACTTTACCTGTATGGCTATTTTGCCTGCATTTGTATGTGTGTACCAATGAGCGCCTGCTGCCTACACAGACCAGAAGAGGGAGGAGTCAGATTCCGTGGAATTGGAGTTTCGGGTGGTTGTGGGCCGTCATGATGGGTGTCGGGGATCGAACTTGAGCCCTCTGCAAAGGCAGCCGGTGCTCCAAACCACTGAGTCATCTCTCCATGCTCTAAAAAATGGAAATTCAATCGATTATTCTGACAATTTCAAAGTAGAGTATAACAAATATTTGTTTAATCATTGTTTCAATCTAACTGTATGATTCATCCGAACTGAAACTGGGGAACAGACGCTATGAGTCAAAACGCTGTCGTCCCCTTCCTCGTGCTGATACACTAAGAGCTGAAAATTAAACAAAGCTGTGAAGAAGCAGCTCCAGTCCAGTCGGGTCCCAGCGGCCTGGTGGCCACAGTGGTTGGTCTTTGCCAGGCACGGAAGACTTAGGAGTTATATATGTGACGTCTCAAACGTCCGAGTTCCTTCAGTATCATTCATGTTCGTCAATTGCTGACCCATTCATCCCCAGAGCAGCACACGTTTCTACATTCAGAGTGAAAAATACAAAAACACGTACTATTGAACATGGTTTTAATCTTATCTCATCTTTGGTTATCTAATTAAAACCCAAACTGCTTCTTACCTTAGCAGGTTTTAAATTGTCTTTATGTATAAACTGCACATAGAGGCCACCTCGGCTTTTCTAGAGGGAGTAACAACATACATGTGAGTACTTCAGCCCATGCCTAAATATAAAACTATTGATGTTTGCAAGTTCAAGTCCAGTCCACTGCTCTGAAATTCATCCTCCAGAAAGCCGGGTGGGTAGCATGTGCTAATTCATAGTGAACAATCATGGCCTGTTTGCTCTCTTTTTTAACTCATTCGTTCATTCATTCATTCATGCTTTTACTTATGTTAGAATCCCACATGCCAATGAGATTGGGGAAAGATCTTGTAAATCAAGAGTTACAGGAAATCAATGGCAGTGAAGAGAGGAGGACTCTTCACCAGGAAGAAACCCTGGACAGATTATATAAACCCAAGAAGCAGCTAGCTGTTTTTTCTTTTTTTCTTTAATTTTAATTTTACTTTCTTTTTTAACTTACTAACTTTACATCCCACTCACTGGCCCCCTCCCAGGCACCCCCTCTCCCACAATCCTTCCCTCCGTCCCCCTCTCTGTTTCTCTGAGCAGGTGGGCCCCACTTTGGTATCCTACACACACACACACACACACACACACACACACACACACACACACACACACATCAAGTCTCTATGAAGCTAGGTGTAGCCTCTCCCACTGAGGTCAGACAAGACAGCCCAGCTAGAATATATCCCATTTACAGGCAACAGCTTTTGGGATAGCCCGGACTCCAGTTTTTTAAGGTAGACAGAGCATCCACACGGGGCCATCTAGTGGCCGCCGGGACCCACTGCAATTATTACCTTCTTGTCAGACTTCAATCTGCTCACCATCGCTCTAGCCTTAGGACCAGAGCGAAAACTGGATGACGCTGTGTTTGCAACCGCAAAAGACCAACAGGAAATGCTTGAAACAAAACAAAAACTATTTGAACAGAATCTTCTTTTTTCCACATAGAGCTAAGGCACAGAAGTCAAAGAATAGTTTTACGGAAATTAATCTTTCTGGAGCCATTAAAGACTACAATAAACTAATTATCCTTTATGTTGTAGAACATTAATTTTAATAGCTCTGCTTTATAAAACAGTATGACCATAATAAGGAAACTAATAGAAAGCTAATGACGCATACCACAGCTGAGATTATTAAAATGAAATTACAGTGAATCTTAATTAAAGCACTCGATATCCTTAAGATACTTTATGCGCCTTTTAATTCTCTTCTTTAAAATGCAGTGAAGAGCTGGAGAGAGGCTCAGTGGCTGAGAGTAATGGCGGCTCTTTCGGGGGACTGGAGTCCAGTTTCCACACGCCAGAGGCTCACAGAAACAGAAAGAAAGATGAGCAAAAAGAAAAAAGACTTCATCATAAACGCTATCTTTCCCATTTTCTCTGGTGCTGGTGAACAAAAATAAGTGCTTTGCTTCATTGTCGAGGGATTCCCGGGGAGCCGGAGGACAAAATACAGGAAAGAATGGACGTTCCGATCTTGGCTTCAAAGGGAACAAGAGAAAGCTCACACTTGGAAGAGTGAAATGCTCAGACCATCCCAGGCACACAAAAAGAATAAGAAGTACATTTTGTATTTTCGTTTGCTACGTTGGTTTGGTTTGGTTTGATGGAGTCAAGGGTCCCTCTGTGTACCTGTGGCTGGCCTAAAACTCACGGAGATCCACCAGCTTCTGCCAGTCAAGTGCTGGGATTAAAGGTGCACATCACCACACCTGGCTGCATTTGGTATTTTGAATTAATTATTGACCTCAGTCATTTCGAAAGAGCAGGTGGAGACCCTGCTTAAACACGAACTCTTTTTTTTTTTTTTTTTTTTTTTGGTTCTTTTTTTTTCCGGAGCTGGGGACCGAACCCAGGGCCTTTCGCTTCCTAGGCAAGCCCTCTACCACTGAGCTAATCCCCAACCCCTAAACACGAACTCTTGAATGAATATTTTTCATCCACTGGAGGCTCCTTGGCCTCCAGCTCCTTCTATGTGCAGATTTCCAGCCCCAGGGTTTGTCGTTGTCCCTGAAAGTCTGTCACATGTGTCCACTTCAGGCTGACGCGAGGGATGACCTGCATGCTGTGAGCCAGTTCGCACCTGACTAGAACACTAGGCTTAGACGGGGGCTTGCGGTCCGGTTATTAAGACGTCCTCAGCATCACGCTTTCCGCCGGCGCGGTTTCTGCCGGCTCCGGTGCTGCCTCTACTCTCGATGCGCCCAGCGATAAAAAGATCTGTCTCTTGTTTTTTATGGAGGAAGAAGAAAATCATTAAGCCTCTCTTTCCATTCACTCCCAGATCACGAGTTAACCCAGTTTTTACGCGGCCAGCTCGTGTATCCTGAACTGTGGTATACGGTAAACAGATCTGCGTGCCGTGTGTGTTTACGGCACGTTACAGTCACGTTTAAGTAGCACCGATGTTAAGGCCACCGAATAACCCGGCTAAAGAGGCAGAGGAGGAGCAGCCAATGGTCACCTGAATCTAGACTGGGAAGATGGCAGAAACACAGAATGTGCTAATACATTTAAGGAGAAGGACACGATCGTTGTGAAAATTGCTATTAAAAATTCATCCGGGGGCATCAAGATGGCTAAGCAGGTTGGGATGCTTGCTGGCAACCATGACAACATGAGTTCACTTCTGGAACCTGCATGACTGAAGAGAACGAACTTCTGAAAGCTGACTCTGACCTCTCCATGTGTGCTCTGGTGAGCATGCGTGCGCGCGGGCGCACACACACACTCACACACACACACACACACACACACACACACACATAAATAAGTATAATTTGTTTCAAAAATTTTTTGAGTAGGGAGTCTACAGGTCTTGATGTTTTCTCTTATGTTTTGTCTCAAAATAGCCCGTCTGCCTATATTTTTCTCAAAAGTCAATATCCAGTAACAACCATGGGTAGACTAGACTTTGAAACACGCAGGCTAACAAAGCCATCACCATGCAGAGTAACCCAGCCTTGAACTCCTAACACAGTGTCTGCCTTTACCTCCTGGATACCAGGATTATAGGTGTACGCCACCAGTACCCAACTATGAATTCCCTCCATACAAATCTCATAATTTTCTCTCAAATGAAGAACAAAGCCTATGCCTCATTCATGGATGATTTTATACATCAACAGTATCCTACGAAGAAAACACATACAAAATATCAATACCAATACATTACTCAGAAAAATTCAAAGCACAAGTACAAAAGAGATGAAGTGAGAATCCAGAACATATATGTATTTTGTATACATCCATGTGTTTGTGTGTCTATCAACATGTGTATGTATATTTGTGCGCGTGAGAGCATATATGTACATTTTGTGTTTGTATATCATGTGCATACATGTGTTTATATGTATGCATGTGTGTATATATCTATATGTGTGTGTATATATATGTCCTACAAAGGTGTGATGTGTGTGCATATATGTATATATACATTGTAATATCTGTGAGCATTTTCATATATGTGTGTACATAAATATGTGTGTGCATATTAATGTTGTGTACAGATATATGTGTATGTGCACATATGTGTTTGCGTATGTACTATGTGTGAGCATATTCATATTTGTGTGTATCTGTGTGTGTGTGTGTGTATGCGTTTTTCTCCTTTCTTTGGTAGGAAAAGAAAAAGACAATTAGACTTTAGCTGGCAAATTAAGTAAGTAAAGGTGCCTGCTGCCTACAGATGACCCAAACTCAATCCCCAGGACACACACGTGAGAGTGAAGAACTCACTTTCCCGGGTTGTCGTCTGATCGCAGTCCTTGGGTTGTGCCACACACTAATCACAAACAAACAAACAAACGAACTGTGATTTTTTTTTCTTTTTAGTAAAGAAAGAAAAAATATACTCACTTTTTGTTGCTGAAAAAAGAAACACAGAGGGCTGGAGAGATGGCTCAGTGGTTAAGAGCACCGACTGCTCTTCCTGAGGTCCTGAGTTCAATTCCCAGCAACCACATGGTGGCTCACAACCATCTGTAATGAGATCCGATGCCCTCTTCTAGTGTGTCTGAAGACGCTACAGTGTACTTATATATAATAAATGAATAAATCTTTAAAAAAAAAAGAAAGAAAGAAAGAAAGAAACGCAGAGATGTGACAGGTGCTCAGCGTCGACACTGCTCCCCTCATCACTCGGAGCAGAGCGGGACTTTCTCACAGCTTCTTCCATGGTGGGAACTATGTCATGCATCAGCTACCTCTTTGACACAGTCCTTATAATGTCAGGGAATTACCAGATTTCCCAAGGAAGTTCCTGCGGCAATCCTTCAAGAAACAGAAGAACAACAGCCGGTAGGGCACAGCAAAGAGGGGGCATGGAGGTCATCTGCATTCTTGTGTTTCAAAATTCTGAAACCTCTATCGCTCCTGCTTGCACTGCGGAGCAGAAGACGACAGAATCCAGGGCAGGAGTCCCTTGGCCCCTTGTGATATATCAGGTACATTTCCAGAAAGGGTTTGCATTGAGTGTGTTATTACAGCTACTTTTCCTTAGTGATGACCAAAACACCGAAAAGACCAGCTAAGGAGGTAACACACACACACACACACACACACACACACACACACGAATAGGAGGGGCAGGACAGAGAAGTTAATGGCTGTCCAGGAAGCAGAGAAAGGGATTCGGGAAGAGCCCTGGGTATGACACAGCCCCCACCAACACGTCCCGCGTGGTGGTTAACATGAAAAGCCTCCCCATAGGCTCCTGTACTTGAAAACTCGGTTCGCAGGGGGCACTGCTTGTGGAGGTTTGGAGGGTATGGCCTTGTCAGAGGAAGTGTGTCACGTCACATGAGGTAGACCTTAAGAGTCTGCCATTTCCAGTTTGCTTTCTGTACTTTGCGTCTGTGGTGGAAATGTCAGCTCTCAGCAGCCTCCTTCCACTGCCATGGCAACCGTGCCTGTGTTCCCTCCATGATGGAGTCACCCCCTGGAACTGTGAAACCAAGTAAATTCTTTTCTAAGTGCTTTCTGGCAACAGTGTTTCATCACAGCAACAGAAAAGTAACTAATCCACCCCCCCGGACTTTTCTCCTACAAATAGACCCATATCCTGCCTTTTGCCACCTTATTAGGGAACAATGCCCCATATAACAAACCCATGAAAGATTAATCCATTTATTACCTCAGAAATCCCAAACCCTAAAATAAAGGCATCCGGAAGCACCATACAGTCAACCCCAGAAACAGGCTTCAGTGATCCGCTAGATACTCCTCAAGCCAGGCCACGTGACAATTAAGACTAACCAAACTGGAGCCAAAGAGATAACTCGGTGGTTAAGAGCAGGTAGAGGATCCAAGTTCTGTTCCCAGCACCCACACTGGGTGGTGTACAACTGCCGTAACTTCTGCCCCAGGGGATCTTACACCCTGTTTTGGACCCTTCTTTTTTTTTTTTTTTTGATTATGCATATATTTTATTTCACGAGTACTATTGTTATGAGTCTCACAATGATAATGATGGTCACAATATGACAAATGTCAGTAATGTTCATAGTAACAATGTGAGATGAGTAATATTATCTTTGGGTATTTTATTTCTTTTTTTAATTACCCTTTTTAAAAAAAACAAATCCAGTCATTGCCCACCTCCTGATCTGCCCTCCCAGAGTTCCTCATCCCATTCCCCCCGCCCCCTGCTCGAAGAAGACGTCTCCCTTCTCATTACACTAGGGCTCCCCTCGCCTTGGGCCTCAAGTCTCTCAAGAAATCAGTGTAGACCTAGTTAAGTACTATCTCCAATTAACCACTTCATTTCTCATTCTAGCTCATCATCCTTTTTTCTCTTCAGGTGACCACTGCCATTAGTTATTCTGGTTTGTATTTGTTTATTTTTATGACTCTACATAAGCAATATGTATACTGTTACATCTGTGTTACAAATATGTACAATTAAACAGCTTGCTCCTTAGAATTTGGCATTTTTGGGGAAAACTTTCTCTTCAGATATTTGTATTTCTGTTGTAGACATATAAACTAAATCCATTTAATATTTTTAATAAGATCTAGTTGCATACTTGTATAGGATATATGTGGGTCCACATGCATGTATACAGAGGTCAGAGGACAATACTATGATGTTGGTTTGTTCCTTAGACTTTTTTTTTCATTCTTATTTCATTTTTTATTTATTTTTATTTTTATATTAAAATATTTTTCATCTTTATTAATTTGGATATTTCTTATTTACATTTCTTTTTTTTTCTATTTTTTTATTAACTTGAATATTTCTTATATACATTTCGAGTGTTATTCCTTTCGGTTTCGGCAAACATCCCCTCCCCCCCCTTCCTTATGGGTGTTCCTCCCCACCCTCCCCCATTGCCGCCCTCCCCGCAACAGTCTAGTTCACTGGGGGTTCAGTATTAGCAGGACCCAGGGCTTCCCCTTCCACTGGTGCTCTTACTAGGATATTCATTGCTACCTATGAGGTCAGAGTCCAGGGTCAGTCCATGTATAGTCTTTAGGTAGTGGCTTAGTCCCTGGAAGCTCTGGTGGCTTGGCATTGTTGTACATACAGGGTCTCGAGCCCCTTCAAGCTCTTCCAGTTCATTCTCTGATTCCTTCAACGGGGGTCCTATTCTCAGTTCAGTGGTTTGCTGCTGGCATTCGCCTCTGTATTTGCTGTATTCTGGCTGTGTCTCTCAGGAGCGATCTACACTTCTGCACTTCTTTGCTTCATCCATCTTGTCTAATTGGGTGGCTGTATATATATGGGCCACATGTGGGGCAGGCTCTGAATGGATGTTCCTTCAGTCTCTGTTTTAATCTTTGCCTCTCTCTTCCCTGCCAAAGGGTATTCTTGTTCCCCTTTTAAAGAAGGAGTGAAGCATTCACATTTTGATCATCCGTCTTGAGTTTCATTTGTTCTAGGCATCTAGGGTAATTCAAGCATTTGGGCTAATAGCCACTTATCAATGAGTGCATACCATGTATGTCTTTCTGTGATTGGGTTAGCTCACTCAGGATGATATTTTCCAGTTCCAACCATTTGCCTACAAATTTCATAAACTCGTTGTTTTTGATAGCTGAGTAATATTCCATTGTGTAGATATACCAAATTTTCTGTATCCATTCCTCTGTTGAAGGGCATCTGGGTTCTTTCCAGCTTCTGGCTATTATAAATAAGGCTGCGATGAACATAGTGGAGCACGTGTCTTTTTTATATGTTGGGGCATCTTTTGGGTATATGCCCAAGAGAGGGATAGCTGGATCCTCAGGCAGTTTAATGTCCAATTTTCTGAGGAACCTCCAGACTGATTTCCAGAATGGTTGTACCAGTCTGCAATCCCACCAACAATGGAGGAGTGTTCCTCTTTCTCCGCAGTTTTGGACCCTTCTTGTATCTGCACTCAAACATGCACAGACATACACAGAGACGCGTGCATACGCCCATAACCCAGAAACAAAAGGTATTAGCTATGCTACCCAGCATTCTTAATCCAAAAATCTGAAATTGAAAATGCTCCAAAAAAGTCTAATACCAATGTGATTCCACGAGTAGAACGTTACACACTTCACGTCATGTGCGAGTACTCAAATTGAGGGCACACTCAAATACTGCATGGAGTGGACCACTTTCAACCACTAAAAAAGGCCGTGCGTGTAAAACAGGACAGATGTTGTTCTCCACTTGGGTGCCCTCCCAAGGTACCTTGTGATGTGCGTGCAAACATTCCAAAATCAAAGGATAAATACCCAGACACGAAGGTCTGTGAAGGTCTGAGACCCAGTCCCGTGTTCATTGGGGCCCCCATGTGGTTGCTGTGGGGTGGATTCCATCTCGTCCTCTTCGGGTGCAATGGACCCTCAGTGTCAGCACAGAGCACGGAAGCAGTGTATCCAGCCGCCGGTGCCCCAGTGGATGGAAACATCTGGGCCAGAGTTGGGGAGAAGGGCTACGGCCCATTTTATGAACTGCGCTGAACACGTCATTGATAGAAGCCATTCATCTCCAGTCAGCCAGGCACACCCAAATGTCTAAGCCTGCCTTCTCAGAGAGCCCTTCTGACTGATTGCAGCATCCCATTGTTGGAAAGGTGGTTCAAGAACTGAAAAGCTGGTGGTCCACGACCTTTGTCCAAACATCTTTTCTTGCAAATGATCGTCGCAATGAATCACTTGTCCGTTTCGAGGCCTCCGGCTTCTGCTACAGTCTATCCTGACTCTTCACCATGACTCTCCTCAGATATCCTGTTACTGCCCTCTGTCCTGAAGATCCTGATCCTTTGGGTCTGCAGGATGGGCCCCTTCAGCCACTCTAGCAGTTCATAGATGGGGTAGATGTTGGGGTGGGCCAACCTGAAGCCCTGGGCCTGGGCTATGAATCAGGTCAGCCCTCCATCTCTCCTGCACCCACCCCAACAGAGCCAGCTTTCTTGCTTTGCTCAGGCGAGGGGTGGGACCAGCTCTGAGAAGCTCTTGGACATCAACATGGCCCCAGGCAGCAGCCTAGGCCAGGGCCCTCTGCATGGCCTTTGGTGGTAACATGGACCTCGGACCCTTGGTGCTGCATAGCCACAGACCCAGACAGGGCCCTTGGTAGCAGTGCAGGCTACTCACATCGGGCTGCACCTCAGCGCCCTCAGATCCCCAGTCCCACCTCTCTTCAGAGAGTACACACCATTCAGCTTCCCTGTCTCTGCCATCTCCCCACCACATACTCACACAGGACCTCTGACCTCTGACCATCTTCCACCTATCAGCACCACCTGGCAGCAGACAGGCCTCTGCATCAAAGACCAGTTTTTACGCTCGGGAGTTGAGTGTCATGTGTAGTTGGTGGTGTCTCTAAAGCTAACCATGTAAGACTAATCAACAGATAAAGAAAACCATGAGATGCATATGACTATATATGGGGCTACACTTTCCCAGGGTCCCTTAGCTGCTTTATATAATTTGATAGTGGGACCACATAGATAAGTGTTTGATTTTTTTAATGGAGATCTTTGGGTCACAAGAGGTAATGGTGGGGAAATATCCTGATACTAACTTCAGGCGAGGGCCTGCAGAGCTGAGGTGAATTCTGTAGAGCGTTCACACACTCCAGCTTTTTAGATTGTCTCTCTCCCCATATGATGTGCGTTTTCTCTCAGATATGGATTCTAGACTTCAGTATACATATGCATACACATATATGTAATAATACCATGTGCACGTGGCATGAAAACAAAAGGTGGACTTTTGGGGTGGGGAAAGGGACCAATAGGGAGAAGGGTAGGAGAGCAGAGTGATGCATGCAGTAAATAAGGTTCAACGGTATGAACGAAAAGGTCAGGATAAAACCTATTATTTCGTATGAGAGGATTAAGGTGGAGTCAAAATCCCTGGGCTTGAACACTGGTTTTATGATGACAAAGGACAGTTTGTTTCTGTGTCTTTGTGTCCTTGTTTACGAGAGAGGGACGGCAAATGCAAGACCACCATTGCATTATTTGTTCTCTGTGTGTGCATAGGTCCATGTATGTACAGGGATATATGTATGTATAGGTGCATATATGTGTTTGGGTGCACATGTGTATGCACATGAATGTGCGTGCAGGTACATATACGTGTGCAGGTTCATTCTGTGTGTAGGTGCATGTGTGTGTGCAGGTGCATGTGTCTTCAGGTGCATGTGTGTGTGTGCAAGTGTGTTGTGTGTGCAGATACATGTGTGTGTACATATGCATTGTGTGTGCAAGTGAATGTGTGTGTGCATGTGCTTTGTGGGTGCTGGTGAATGTGTGTCTGCAGGTATACTGTGTGTGCAGATGCATGTGTGTGTGCAGCTTCATGTGTGTCTGCAGGTACATGTGTGTCTGCAGGTACATGTGTGTCTGCAGGTACATGTGTGTCTGCAGGTACATGTGTGTCTGCAGGTATATGTCTGTGAGTGGGAGCCATAGGACAACCTCAGGAGATTTTTTTTATGTATATGAGTGTTTGAATGCATGTGTATATGTAAACCAAATGCCTGCTTGGTGTCTGCAGAGCCCATATATAAGAGCACGTCAGATCCCCTAGAACTGGAGTCACACATAACTGTGAGCCACGATGCAGGTGCTGGGAACCAAACCTGGGTGCTCTGCAAGAGCACCTTACCAGTCCCTTACCGGTGAGCCATCTCTTCCGCACCCACTTTATTTTCTGAGACAACACCTGTCCCTGGCCTGGAGCTTGACAATTGGACAAGGATGGCTATCCAGTGAGCTACGGCCTCCACCCTCCCAGTCAGGGACTCCCAGTGTGTACCAGCACCTCTGGCACTTTTATCTGGGATTTGGAGAGGGAACTTGGATCCTAGAATCATCTCCCAGCCGCACATCACATCGTATGAACGACCATGACCGACGTACTGAGCGTGGACTTGCTTCCGCTTTAAACCAGAACCCCAAGTGCTCACACAAACACTTGTGCATCCTGTAGTTCCCAAGCTGACCACATGCCTACGGTGCAGTGCCCTAGGAGTCAGCTCGAATCGGTGAAGGGAAGCCTCGGGCTGGCTCACCTAAGGTAGACTCCACTCCAGTCCTTTTAGTAGCAAGGACAGGACTTATTCTAAGTAAATTTTCCACAAAAAGGGCCTTTCCCTCTAAAAATTCATCGCCACATATCAACTGCAGCTGGAACGGGTGTCGGCTAAAGAGCATCCCATCCCTCATCAACACGGTTTATAAAAAATTAAAAGACACAATGAGATCCCATATGGAGAACGAAGACAATGGGATACCAGGAGCGTGTGCGCAGCTGTGCCGTTTAATTGCTTCACTCCCTGCCCAGAATCACGAACAACACCATAGGAAGATATTCTTATATCATAGCAAGGCTATTCTTTCTTTCTTGTGAAACATTCAGGGGCAACCTGCAAAGGAGCTGTTCAGTTGACAAATGAGTTGTCTTATGTCAAGTTCAAGACCAGGTCAGGGGCTCAGAGAGCTAGAAAGTTCCAGGTCTCAGAAGACAGGGACTCTTGCACATTCTGGGAACATCAGGAATGTGATGGTTGGAGCTGTGTGGCTATCTGTGTGCCTTGTATGCCTGGGGCCATGGATTTATTCTGCAGTACTGAGACAGAAAAAGTGGTTATCACACCCAGAAAATAGGTAACACATACTCAACGATCAGACATGAAAGAAACACATGGAAATGAAACACGAACGTGTCTCCCAATCCTGTAATTGAACCCAAGCCTTATTGCTGGGCCATTTCCAGCCATTTAACCCTTAAAGGGAAACTCCTGAACACCCCCTTTCTCTGCAGAACCACCATGGCAGCTGGAACTCTGCACCAGACCCTGAAAACAGGAAGGCCTTTAAGGCCCTCATTGCTGGTCAGTACAGCAGGGCTCAGGGCCACGTGCTCTCCGCACTACCCCACTTCCACTCTGGCCAAACCAACCACACCCCTGAATTTCTCTGTAAATTTCCTGCCGGCAAGGTTCCAGCATTTGAGGGTGATGACAGATTGTGTGTGTTGGATGAGGAGCTGTGGGGAAGTAGGCCAGAGGCAGCAGCTCAGGCGGTGCCGTGGGTGAGCTTTGCTGACAGTGACATCGTCCCTCTAGCTAGCACCTGGGTGTTCCCCACCTTGGGCATTAGGCACCGCAACAAACAGGCCACTGAAAGTGCAGAAGAGGCTCCTTGACACTCACTTGAAGACACAGACTTCTGGTGGGTGAGCGAGTAATACTGGCTGATATCACAATTGCCTGCACCCTGTTGTGGCTCTATAAACAGGTCTTAGAGCCTTCTAGAGCCTTCTTTTCCCTGGGCCTTCCCCAATACCACTCGATGGTTCCTTACCTGCATTAACCAGCCCCGGTTCAGGGCCATTTTGGGACGGGGGTGTAACTGTGTGAGAAGATGCTGCAGTTTAATGCTAAGAACTTTGCAGAGAGCCAGCCAAAAAAAAAAAAAAAAAAGGATACCCTAAGGAAAGAAGAGTTCAAGAGAAGAGAAACAGCCGCGGGCTGAGCAGAAAGAGGAAAACAAGGCAGCTGCCCCAGCTCCTGAGGAAGAGATGGATGAGTTTGAACAGGCATTGGCTGCGGAGCCCAAGGCCAAGGACCCTTCCGCTCCCCTCCCCAAAAGTACCTTTGTGGTGGATGAGCTTAAGCGTAAGTACTCCAATGAGGCTACCCTCTCTGTGGCTCTGCCATGTTTTTGGGAGCACTCTGATAAGGATGGCTGGTCCCTGTGGTATGCTGAGTACCGCTTCCCTGAAGAGCTCACCCAGACCTTCATGAGTTGCAACCTTGTCACTGGAATGTTCCAGCAAATGGACAAACTGAAGAAGAATGTCTTTGCTAGTGTTATCCTCTTTGAGACCAACAGCAGCAGCTCCATTTCTGGCGTTTGGGTCTTCCAAGACCACGAGCTTGCTTTTCCACTGCGTCCAGATGGGCAGGTGGACTATGAGTCGTATACATGGCGGAAACAGGATCCTGGTAGCAAGGAGTCCCAGAGCCTGCTTTGGGAGTACTTTTCCTGGGGGCCTTCCAGCACGAGGGCAAAGTAGTCAATCAAGGCAAGATCTCCAAGTGAACATGGCTTGCCAGTCACCTAGCTGTCTGCACCCACCCTTCAAGGGAGATGGGGATTATTAAAGGAAACTGAACATTAAAAATAAGGGGGGGAGAGGAACCTCCTGAGAACAGGGCTACATTGTAACCTCTCACAGAAAAAAAATCCCTTCCTTGAAATCAATGATTTCCAGAGCTTTTATTTACCTTCCAGGGAAGAGAACTAAGACGTGAAATCCCCCAGGGGAAGCCAGCAGAAACAGGTGGCAAGTCACACCCAAGTTAACGACCAAGTTAAAGCTGACTGTGGAAAGTTGGGAGGTTGCAAACCCAGACCCAGAGTATCTCGGGCTTTCTTCCTCCCCCCTTAACAGCCATTCATTGGCCTCTGTCTTTCACCTAGCATCTTTGTAACAATCAGCTAAAATCTTCTGGAATGTGTTAACCTACAGACCACTAGATTCCACCAAAGCCAGAAACTAAACAATGTCATCCAATGGCAAAAGAAACCAATAGCAAAGATTCCCCCAACAATCTGCAGGGTCCATTGAGAAATTCCTTGATTAGGGGCTTTCTTTTGTCCTATAACTATAAAAAAATTATGAATCCATTTCTATATTCAAATGTCTTATTTGGGGCAACGTGAATCCTTAGTCCTAGGCTATACTCACCCACACTTGATTAAAAATAATCCCTTGTGTTTGGAGTCCCAGAAAAAAAAAATGACAGAGAAATGATCCTTTATTTCCAGTGAGGCGAGGGCTTGCTGTCCATCAATAGAACCAAAATCCATTATGCCCCATGAAGGCCAGATTGTCACCTATGCCTAGTCACCATTGCTCCTGGGATGATGCATGACATCAGCCACTCATGAGTGGCTCATGTGTCAATATCCCAGTGCAAGGAAATGAGGGACAATGTTAGAAGAGAGTGCTCAGAGATGAAGATGTGATAAGGCACTGTGAGTCTGACCAGCTGGGGTCAGTCCCAGCTCATGACCAATTGGGTCATCTTGAACAAATAACATGTCCTCTTCCGAGCCTTAATCCCTTAACAGTATACAGCAGGGCTGAAAGCAAGACCCACTAAGCAAGGGCTCGGTGTACAGAGTAAGAGCTCATGAGAGTCAAATCTTTTATAAACTCTTAGGTGTTGTCAGAGTTCATTAGATTGTTCAGTAAGCCACTGTGTTTTATCTTCCTCAAAGACTGGGACTTTCTGGGTAACAGGCACTAATATCTCATTTCTTTCATTCCACAAAATTTCTTTAACGTCATCATCACCACCATCATACACACACACACACACACACACACATGCAGTTGCCCAAGGCAGTTGTCCAAGGTTTCCTGGTATTACAGGAGGTTATGAGCCATCATCCAACATGGGTGCTGGGAACTTGACTCAGGTCTTCTGGAAATGCAGCAAGCACTCTTAACCACTGGGCCACATCTCCAGCCTTTCACAGTTTCATTTCATTACTGAGTGGTTTTGGCTGCATGTGTGTCAATGCACTACTTGTATGCCTGGTGCATGCGGAACACTGAATCCCTGGATCTGAGCTTACAGTTTGAGCTGCCGTGTAGGAGCTGGGAACAGAACCTGGGTCCTCTAAATGCTCTTAACTGCTGAGCCGTCTCTCCAGCTCCCATATTCCCAATTTTTTGATAGATGTTTTTGGAGTGTGGTGAAAACACTGAACTTTAAAGCTCAACTTTTAGCCTCTTCCGTGGGTCAGTGGATGTGTCCAGTCCCAGTTTCCTGCGCTCAGATATTTATCTTCTCACACAATAGGGAGTTCAGGGTGGGGAAGTTCTTGGGGCTCACTGATTGCACGGCTAAAGATGCCTTAAGGGGTCACTGATCAACTTTATCTTCAAACCGACCATGACCTAACAGCCAACAACTCCTGACCCATAACCCTTACTCCCTTTGCTCTTCAGTGTGAGAGGTCATGCTGGCTAAGAGTAGACTGGTCCCAGCCACCGAGGGGTGTGCCTTAGCACCATGACTGGCTGAAGCCTATGGCTCTCCATCTTAGCACTGCCTTAGCCGCTCTCTGTGCATGTGCACAGGAGTCCGTGTGGATGCGCACATAGGTGTGTTCCACCTTGAGTTTCATTTGCTGTTTGTTTAGGGGAGAGTTTGGCCTGGAGCTCTCCCAAGTAGGCTAGATTGGCAAGACTATTGGCCACCGGGGGTGTGTGTGTCTCCACCTCTCCTTCACTGAGATTCTGGGATTCCACCGTCCCCAGCTTTAAAATAATAGTAATAATAATAATAATAATAATAATAATAATAATAATAATAATAATAGATTCTTGGGATTAATTCAGATCCTTGTGCTTGCACAGCAAACATTTAACCAACTGACCTCTCTCCCTAGTCTAGAGTATTTAAGTTTTAGATCCATCTATCAAAATTCTGCAGATTCTCAGAATTCGGTAAATCTGGGTGAAGTGGAGACCTATATGTTTTCAAAGCTCTCCAAATGGAAAAATGCTACCTTGGAGAAATTAGGATATATTCCTACAGCTAACTGTGGCGGGGGGATGCTTAGAAAGCAACCACCAGGCTGACACAGTGATGAATGCAGAGCTAAATGCTGTCCTCATGTAACTGCACACCCAACATTCAACAGTGAAGAAGACTGGGTTCACTTGCTTCTTAAAGGAGGGCCACCACCAACAGAGTAAAGGAGAAATGCAGCAGCACAGTGAGACTTCAAGAACACAAGTCCCTTTGGCAGCACAGGAGAAATGGCTCAGCAGTTAAGAGCAGTTAAGAAGAACCAAGTTTGAATCCCAGCACCTAACTGATGGCTCACAACCATATGTAATTCCACTTCCAAGGGGATCTAAGACCCTTTTCCGGCCTCCACAGGCACCAGGCATAAACATGGTACACAAACATACGTGCAGGCAAATCTGTATATGCATAAAAATAATAAAGTAGTTTTTAATTTAGTCTCTTTGGACAATCTCAGAAAAGGCTCTCATAGATCCAAAGGTGGTAACATGGGTAAGGGTTCTTGCTGCATACGCATGAGGACCTGTGTTGTGGCGGCCTGCACAGAACCATACCAGCAGAGAGTGGGAACAGACTCATGGGCTCAAACTCTGAGAAGCTACTGACAACTAACAACGTTTAGAGGAGGCAGAGTCAGTTTTCTTGAAGGGTGTGGCTTCTGGTGAGTCAACCACACTCCAGAGATTGGCTCTTACCCATAAGGATAAACATAGTATTAACTGGACCCCATAGGTTATTTTTTAAAAAAAAAAAAAAAAACAAAAAAGAGAACATGGTTAGGAGAGGGTGACAATGGATCTGGGAGGAGTTGGGGGAAGAAAGGGTTAATAGGGCCACAATACATTCTATGAAATTCTCAAAACATAAATATAAATACTGTATGTTTTCAAAATATTGAGCATTAATGACTTGAAAACTATCCCATCTGACAAGTTAAAGGGAAATGAAGGCCTGGAGAGATGACGTAGGGCAGAGATTTTGGCCAGCATTGAGAGCAAGGCATCAGAGAAGCAATGATGTCAGTCATTATCGAATGCCTCTAAGAGCCATTGATGTCTGAATGTGATGACTTGGGGAGCCTTGGGGGTGTAATAGTGTCACTTAGAACATGGTTCTGGTGAAGCCACAAACAGGAAGCACTTAAGCAAACACTGAGTGACTTTGGGAAATGCACGCGTGGAATCAAAAAGCAGCCCCATCAAAAGAGGCAGTTGCATCACTCCTGACCACATCAATACACACTCCTGGCTGTCTCAGAGTTAACTCATTAACAGATTCTAACTAGTGACCATGGAGACCATCAGGAAGCCCCTCTGCCTACGGTGAACTTATTTTTTAAGGGTATCTGGCCTTCTGTCTTAGAATCCCATTTGCCATGAATTTGAGAAAGTTGTCATTAACATCCCCTTCCATTCTTTTTTTTTTTTTTTTTAAATTCTTTTTTTTTTCGGAGCTGGGGACCGAACCCAGGGCCTTGCGCTTCCTAGGCAAGTGCTCTACCACTGAGCCAAATCCCCAACCCCCCCCTTCCATTCTTAATAAGAGCTCATTAGTACTTGTGATTGCTAATACAGACCGTCATTTTCAAAGAATGGAGAATTACCCAGGTTTTATTACCAAGAATTATGCCAAAGACATTAACAAGTTTTGTGCCTTCTGCAAGTGAGTCTTCAGAAGGGATTAACTGAGGTGGGAAAGACCCCACCCCCATATGCTGCCCCATATGTGAGCAGCATCCTTGCCTGGGTCGAGGTCCAAGAATGAATTAACAGGAGGTAGAAAATTGCACCCCTGGATTCAGCTTTGTCTGCTTCCTGACTGTGGATGCACATGAGCAGAAGCCTCAAGCTCATCTCAACACTCCCGTCCCCACAGAATAAGCTCTTCCTCACTTGAGTTGCTTTGCCCAGGTATTCTGTCTCAGCAACAAATAGGATTAGATGTATTTTTGCATTTGCAAAGGGAGAGCTGGAGGGCTTTAGAATGAGAAACTGGTAAATAAAAATCACAGGACGCCAGAATCATAGGACCACAGAGACAGCTGGACTCTGAGGACTTCTGACACAACCAGAATCACAGACTGCAGTCAGAGATAGCAAGGGCAGGTAACACTACAAATAATGAGATGGCAAGAGGCAAGCACAAGAACATGAAAAACAAAAACCAAGGTTACTTGGCATCATCAGAACCAAGTTCTCCCACAACAGCGAGTCCTGGATACCCCAACACACCTGAAAAGCAGGATTTGGATTTAAAATCACATCCGATGATGATGATAAAGGACAGCAGGAAGGACATAAATAACTTCCTTCAAGAAATACAAAAGAACAACGGTAAACAAATAGAAGCCCTTAGGGAGGAAACACAAAAATCCCTTAAAGAATTACAGGAAAACACAACCAAACAAAACAGGTGAAGGAATTAAACAAAACCATCCAGGATTTAAAAATGGAAATAGAAACAAAGAAAACACAAAGGGAGACAACCCTGGAGATAGAAAATCTAGGAAAGAGATCAGGAGTCACAGATGCAAGCATCACCAACAGAATACAAGAGATAGAAGAGAGAATCTCAGGGGCAGAAGATACCATAGAAAACACTGACACAACCATCAAACATAATGTAAAATGCAAAAAGCTCCTAACCCAAAAGATCCAGTAAATCTAGGACACAATGAGACTAAACCTGAGGATAATAGGTATACAAGAGAGTAAAGATTCCCAATTTAAAGGGCCAGTAAATATCTTCAACAAAATTATAGAAGAAAACTTCCCTAACCTAAAGTAAGAGATGCCCATGAACACACAAGAAGCCTACAGAACTCCAAATAGACTGGAACAGAAAAGAAATTCCTCCTGTCACATAATAACTAAAACACTAAGTATACACAAAAAATGAAAGTATTAAAAGCAGTAAGCGAAAAAGGTCAAGTACCATAAAAGCAAACCTATCAGAATTGCACCAGACTTCTCACCAGAGACTATGAAAGCCAGAAGATCCTGAGCAGATGTCTAACAGACCCTAAGAGAACACAAATGCCAGCCCAGGCTACTATATCCAGCAAAACTCTCAACATAGATGGAGAAACAAAGATATTCCATGACAAAACCAAATTTACACAATGTCTTCACACAAATCCAGCCCTCCCTACAAAGGATAATAGATGGAAAACTCCAACACAAAGAGAGGAAACTACACCCTAGAAAAGGCAAGAAAGTAATACTCTTTCAACAAGCCCAAAAGAAGAGAGCCACACAAACATAATTCTACCTCTAACAACAAAAATAACAGGAAACAACAATCACTATTCCTTAATATTTCTTAAGATCAATGAAATCAATTCCCCAATAAAAAGACATAGACTAAGGCTGGATACATAAACAGGACCTAGCATTTTGCTGCATTCAGGAAACACACCTCAGATGGGACCTGTGAACCAACACTCTGGAAGGTGAGGGTAGGTGGATATCTGAGCTGAAATAAGAGAATCAGAAAACTCTGTCCATGATGGTTTGCTGGACTGGATGAAAGATGAAGGGAGAGACAGAGAGGGGAAAGAGGAAGGAAGAAGAAGCATGGTCTAGGGTTTGCATTAGAAACTTCAGCTTAGGGCATGTGGCATCTGCTCCTTCCAGGATGTTACCTGATTGCCGAGTTCATAAATCTGTGCACTTACAGGCTGTGCACGTACGCCATGATGTTAAGCCACAGAACCGTATGTTGAAATTTACAAACGTTTGTCTTCCAAGTTTCGCCTCCTTGGATCTCAGCAGCTCTCCACTTACTGCTCATTTTATAGCATTTTATATGATGCGATAGCTGTCCATAGGGATGAGCACGGACTCAGATGCACTGAACTCATCCCCTTGCCTCTCTCTGCAAGTCATGTGAGCTTATAATCTCTCCATCAACAATCCCTTCAGAGCCCTGAGCCATTGTTTCTGACAAGACACAATGCTGTCGTTTACAGAATTCACACTCTAAAGCCACACAGGGCCGGAAAAATGGCTTAGTGGCTTTAAAAGCACAGACCGTTCATTCCAGGAACCTGAGTTCAGTTCCCGACACCCACATCAGGCAGCTCATAGCCAATGGCCTTTAGCTGCAGCTCCATGGGCCCCAACTCCCCCTTCTGCCCTTCTTAGACTCTGTGCATACATACAAACCCACACAGACCACACATCCACATAATCAAAAATAAGAACAAATCAACTTTTAAAAAAGAGCATCACAGTTGAATTAGAAAACAATTGTAGAAGTGAGTACCATGAAAGTCTTAGTAAACTTCACGATTTCACGTTGGGTCTCATCCATAGCTATTGCTGGTCAGACTCACCCCACAGATGGATAGACCTAGAACAACTCTTATTGTTTCTAGTTCATCATTATTTAAAAGTCTTCTTTATTTCACATGCACATGTTTGACCTCAATAATTGACTATTTAATAACTACTTTAACAAACTGGAATGCATGGTCCTACAGCAATTGAACTCGAATATCTTAATTCACAAACAGCCACAGATCCATATGTGTAATGTACAAACCTAGACAATATTGATGAAGCCAAGAAGTGCATGCTGACAGGAGCCTGATATAGCCATCTCCTGAGAGACTCAACCAGAGCCTGACAAAGACAGAGCGGAATGCTAGCAGCAAACCATTGAACTGGGAATGGGGTCCCCATTGGAGGAGTTAGAGAAAGGTTTGAAGGAACTGAAGGGGTTTGCAACCCCATAAGAATAACAATACTGACCAACCAAAGCTCCCAGGGACTAAATCACCATCCAAAGAGTACATACACATGGACAGACCCACGACTCCAGCTGCATGTGTAGCAGAGGATGGCCTTGTTGAGCACCAATGGGAGGAGAAGCTCTTGGTCCTGCCAAGGCTGGACCTCCCAATGTAGGGGAATGTCAGAGCAGAGAGGCAAGAAGGGGGGTGTTTGGGGAGAGGGGAACACCCTTATAGAAGAAGGGGGAGGCGTGGGGATAGGGAGCTTATGGATGGGAAACCAGGAAAGGGAATAGCATTTGAAATGTAAATTTAAAATATGCAATAAAAAAATTTTGTAGTTATTTTTTTTAAGACAGGATCATCCTGGCCTCCAACTCCCTAGGTAGTCAAGAACAATTTGAACTTCTAATTGTCCTGCCTCTGTCTTCAGAGTACTGGGATTACAGGTGTGTGCTGCTATGCCCAGTTTCCCAGCGTTTTTCTTCCCTCACATTGGGTTAGTGATAGGAACCGAGATGGTTATACTAACCTAAAGAAAGTATGCCTAATCCATGAACTTGAAGGTCTGACACACTCAAGCCTGAAGAGAGAACCCAGTCATTGCCGTCTCTCACCTTTCAAGTACACAAGCATCCCTTCTAAGTAAGTAGAAGGCTAGCAACTGGGTGTAGCCATTTCCAGGTAGAGGACCAAAATAATACAAACTTGATGGTGTAATTTCCGGTTCTGTAGCCCTGGAGGGAGGTGGGATTTGGTAGCATGTACAGAGCCGAAGGTTCAGGAAGCACATGGAGAGTGATGTCTCCTGCTGTGGTGCCAACACTCATCACTGCAATCCATCTGTGGCTCACGTCAGATCCTGACGCATTTGAACAAGGCCAGGAGTGAGAAGGAGAACGTCTTTAAAAGAGAGAAGGCTGGGAGACATCTCCGTGAGGATCTGGTATATCGTGGTGAGTCCAGACTTAAGCAGTGGACAGTCCTCAAAGTGCAGACATCAGCAATTGTGATGGCCTATACTGATTGTCGAGTAGACAGGATCTAGAACCATTAGGAGGCACACCTCTGGGCATGCCTGGGTGGGACATTTCTAGATTTTGTAAACCAAGGAGAGAAGACTCAGCCTAGATGTAGGCCACACTTTCCCATGGGATAGAATTTCAGACAGAATAAAAAGGGGAGACCAAGAGCCTACAGAGACTGGTCAGTAGTTAAGAGTGTGTATGCCCATGCAAAGGACCAGAGTTCAGTTCTCCCACATCAAGAAACACACAACTACTTGTCACTTCAGCCTACAACCTGCTTCTAGCTTCCACAAGAACCTGTACTCATATGCACAAACCTAAATGCAGGCGCGCGCGCGCACGCACACACACACAAACACACACACACAGACACACACACACACACACACAGACACACACACACACACACACACACATACATATATATCGTTTAGATCTTTTTAAATAAAACTGTAAGGGGTGTCTTAGTTAGGGTTACTATTGCTAGGATAAAACACCATGACCCAAGCAACTTTGGGAGGAAAGGGTTTATTTGACTTATGTTTCTACATCATAGTCCATCACTGAAGGAATTCAGGGTGAACTCAAGCAGGGTAGGAACCTGGAGGCCAGAGCTGAAGCAGAGACCATTTAGAGGTGCTTGCTCCTCATGGCTTTCTCAGCCTGCTTTCTTATAGAAACCAGGACCCCCACCCACCCACCCAGGGATGCTACCACCCACAATGGTCCTCACTAATTAAGAAAATGCCTACCTACAACCCAATCTTTGGGAGAATTTTTTTCCCACATCCCATCTGAAGTTTCCCTTCCTTCTTCTACTCTTAGTCCCTCTCCAACACCTCCCCCCTGCACACACCCCCAATCCACTCCCCTTACTTTTCTCTTCAGAAAAGGGTAGCCTCCAAGGGATATCAACCAGAACTGGCATATCAAGTTTCAATAAGATTAGGTACCTCCTCTCTCCTATTAAGGTTTGACCCAGTAGGAGGAAAGGACTCACAGCAGGCAATAGGGTCGAAGGAAGACCCTGCTCCCACTTTTAGGAAGCCCACAAGAAAGCCAAGCTACACATCTATAACATGTGTAGACGGCTTAGGTCAGTTCCACGCCTGCTCCTTGATTGTCAGTTCAGTCTCTGTGGGCCCCTATCAGTCCAGGCGAGTTGAGTATATTGGTTTTCTTGGGTTGTTCTTGATCTCTCTGACTCCTACAATTCTTCCTCTCTGTCTTCTTCAGGATTCCGGGAGCTCTGCCTAATGTTTGACTGTGGGTCCCTGCATTTGTTTCCATCAGTTACTGGATAAAGCCTCTCTGATGACAGTTGGGGTAGGTACTGAAAGACCCCTGGAGCGGGGAGACCCTCACTCAAGCCTCGGGATGATGCAACCCCCCAAGAATTCACGAGAGACTGTCCTTGCTGTAATCACATGAGGTTTATTGATAGGAACCAGAGCACTGGGGTCGAGACTTGTATCCCACAAGGGTAGAGGAACTCAACCCCAAGTAGCTGGGAGAAGGGATATTTAAAGGAAGAAGCCACAACCCAAGGGGGTAGGGATGGCGTCATTGGAAAATGTTGAGAATACCAGTGAAAAAATCACAAGGAGAAGCTTCCTATTTCTCAAGATTGTTCTTTAAGATTTTAATCTAACTTTATGGTCAGCTAGTTCCTGGGAGAGAGTTGCTGAACCGGCTGGTGTAATTATCAGTTCTGTGGTCAGTGAAGTTCCTGGAACAGAGTCACTGAATTGGCTGACCTACATTTTTGGCTCTACTCTGTTTGCTAGGGGGTCTGAATTTTTCCTGGTCCTTCAGTACCAATCTATGAGTATAACAGAATATCACTGGGAATCATTTTATTGATTTTGTGTGTGTGAGTGTGTGTGTGTGTGTGTGTGTGTGTGTGTGTGTGTGTGTGTGTGTGTGTGTGTGTGTGTGGGGGCTTTTCTACACAGAACCTTGCTCTGAAATAATGACACAGAGACCTTTATATTTATTATAAGCTTCCGGGCACTATAGCTGGGCAGATACTGAGCTATTCTAACCCGACAACGCTGACCTGGCCTACTTCCCAGCAGCGTGACACTTCACCGGCCATCCTAGTCTCTCGCTCTAGCATCTCCTTCTCCATTCATGTCCCAATGGCAACTCCCTCATCCTCACCTGAGACCCTCTCTCCTGTCTGGACATGGATGTCCCACCTTATCCTCTCCTGCCCAGCTTTAGGCTGCTCAGCTCTTTGTTTAACCAACGAGAAGGTAATGGAGAACAGGGCTTTACAAAATACTGAGTCATACCAAGGTCTGGTCTGTAGAGAAATCAGCATCTGAATACACAGTGCACAAAACCATCCCCCAACACTGGTTCACACTTGGTTCCATCATAGGACTCTGGGCTCTCCAGCCTCTGGTTTCTGGTCTTCTAGGGGTGTCCAGCATGGGCTCCCTCTTCTAGCTGGACCAGTCATTGGTTGGCCACTCCCACAATTTCTGTGCGTACTTTACCCCAGCCATCTTGTAGGCGGGACAAATTGTAAGTCGATGGTTATGGGCCCACATTGGTGTCCTAATCCCTCTCACCTGGTTACAGGAGATGGCAGGTTCAGGCTCCATGTCCCCATTGCTAGGAGTCTCAGCTAGGGTCACCCCTGTAGATTCTTGGGAGTTTCCATTATACTAGGTTTCGACCTCTCCCTGAGATGCCTTCCAATTCCATTTGTCTCTCCCAGTGCTCTCTCCCCTGAGGTGCCCCCCAATTCTGTTTGTCTCTCCTAGTGCTCTCTCCCTCCGCCCTCCCCACACCTGATCCCTCCTGTTCCCATCCCCACATCCACACCCGTGATGTCTATTCTATTTCCCCCCAAGGGAAATTTGTATCCGCTAGCCCCTTGAGCCCTCCCTGTCCCTTAGCTCCTCTGAGTCCGTGGACTGTAGCACGACGGTCCTTTATTTTACTATCCGCTTAGGAGTGCATACCTAATGTTGTCGTTCAACTGAAAAACGGAGAAAGAACACAGGGTACATTTTTATACAGTGGATCATTACTCGGCTGTCAAAAAACATTATGAAATTTGCAGGCAAATGGATGGAACTAGAAAAAGGGCAACCCAGACCCAGACAGACAAACATGATATGGTGACATTTTCCCAAGGGAGGTTCCCTCCTCTCAGATGACTTTATCTCATGTCAAGTTGACATAAAATTACCCAGCTTGCTGCAGAGGCCGTGTTGATGTGAGTGGCCTGCACTGACACCCAAGGCTACGATGATATCAGTGGTCCTTTCTGCCACCAAAGGTCATATCTAGTTCTGTGATCCTACTGCAGTGCGAAGCTTGATGGATAGCTTGTATTAATAGCTACCACCCAAGGCCATGTGTACATCCATGCTCTGTGCTGTTGCCTCCATGGGCCATGCTGCCACCAGGGCCTTGTTGATGTGAGTGGCCTGCACTGGCCACCTGAGGCCATGGTGATGCCATTAGCCTGCGTTACCTCCAAGGGCTATAACAGTGCCCATAGCCTATGCTAGAGGACCATGTAGGTGTCCATGGTCTACACTCCCTGCAGAAACAATGCTGAGGTCCATGACGCACGCAGACACCAGAGACCACACTCCTGTTCGTAGTCTGTGCTATTCCAGAAACCGTGTGCAAGTCCATGATCCACGTTCCCACTGACAGTAAGGGCAAGGGAGCTTCTTTTGCAGTGGTGTCAAGGACTACAGACTTTGCAGTTGCAAAGGAGAGACAGGGAAGGCTTCTGGGATAACCTCTACTCCCACTCCTACCCCCACCCCACCCCCACCCCTACTCCTACTCCCACATCTACCCTACCACCCCCACCCTCAGCCCCACCTCCAGCACAAAAAGTAACTACCTAGACCAAAAACCATCAAAGAAAACTCTTAAAAGTTGTGATAAGAATGTTGAAGTGTTAGCTCTCCGACACTGATGGCTCCCAGCAGAGCGTAGGTGGGGAAGGACTCAGTTTTCTTTAAGCTGGGAGTTTGGCCATGCTCCAGTGAGTATATGGGTAACACAAATAAAATGTAGTGTTTTGCTTTGTGTTGTGTTGTTTTGTTGTTGTTTTCCCCTTCTGATTTGCTCGGGATGGAGGGGAGGTAGAGTTAGGAAGAGTGAGAAGTGAGTGTGATCAGCGTTGTGGTATAAAATTCCCAAACAATCAATAAAATTTTATATTAAAAAAAAAGGGAGCCAGCACAAGGTGGGTGGTGGGGAGGACGTGCGTTCAGCCCCGCACTCATCTCTCTCTACTTCCTGACTGCCGATGTGACAGGATCATGGGCTGCATGCTCTGTGCCATGAGTCCCGTGCCACAATGGACTGCACCATCAAACTGTGAGACAGACTCTTCCTCCCCTCTACCAGATGTTTACCTCACCCCAATGAGCCAATACAGCAACTGTGCAGTGCCCCCTGACTAAGGTTTATGGCCCTCCCCACTGTTTTACTTAACTTCCCATGTAAAGATCTTTCTCAGGTTTTTTTTTTTTTTTTGAACCAATTAAATCTGCTATGCTAACAGAACCCCAATTTAAAATACTATGCTTTTAGAAACCCCGTTTCAAACATCACAGCATTACGCAGAAAACTATGTTGTTGCCTTCCACGGTGGTTCCGGGGAACATGGGGAGAGACTAGACAGAGGTCTCAGTGGGGGTTCCTCAGCCAAGCAAAGGGTGCTTGCTAAGTGAGAGCAATGGCTTGGGAGACTATGGGGGTCTTCTTCTCAGTGGCACTCTGGTGTCATTGATTACTGCTTCACATAGTCCCCTGCCTCCTCAAAATGTAGCACAGCCTTTAAAACCTGTAATCACTGGGCCAGGTGCGGTGGCACACTCCTTAATCCCAGATGGTGGGGAGAGGAAACAGGAGGATTAGGAGTTCAAAGCCATCCTTGGCTACATAGGTTGGTCTAGGCCAACATGGATTATGTGAGACCCTTGCCTATTAAGAACTAAAACGTCCAAGGAATTTAGATTTCAGGTTACTTGTGTATAGCAGAGCTGGGGGGATCAGGGGACAATGGGCATGAAGGTCTGAGTAGATTTCCTTAAAACCTGAG
Source organism: Rattus rattus (assembly GCF_011064425.1). NCBI lineage: Eukaryota > Metazoa > Chordata > Mammalia > Rodentia > Muridae > Rattus > Rattus rattus. The sequence continues at coordinate 8,777,447 of NC_046159.1, forward strand.
TACAGGCTTTGAATGGTCCCTCCTCCTTTCTCCATACATCATCTTCCAACGTTGGCTTCTCCTTATTTTCTTTTATAGGGAGTCTTTTTTTAATATTTATAAGGATTTGTTTTTAATTTTGTGGGGGGGGGGGTCTGCCCACATATATGTCTGCTTACTACATTCATGCTGTGCCCTTGGAGACCAGAAAGAGACATTGGATCCCCTAGAACCAGAGTTATAGAGAGCTATGGACTACTATGTGAGTGCTGTTAACAGAACCCAGGTCCTCTGAAGAACAGCCGGTGCTCCTAACCACTGAGCCATTTCTCCAGTCCCTAGCTTTCTTTTGAGTGCAAAATGGCTGCATACTGTAACACTGTGTTTTCGCTAGCACACACTGTGTGCTATTAAGAAATTAATTCCCATTAACAAGGGTATTGGTGACACTGGCTATCAATGTATATTGAGGAATCCCAATTATGAACCCCAAAACTACAAACACACACAGAGAGAGAGAGAGAGAGAGAGAGAGATAAAGTAAAAAAAAAATCCTACAAATCTTCAAAGTCATTTTTAAAAATAAATTTTGTAACGATCCAGTTCGCGTATGACTGTTAGCCATTCCCACGTTGGTAAATGTGGACGAACTGCTAACGTTTGTGTTTCCTTCCTGGTCCACACTCCCACCGCGGCCCCTCTCCGGCCAGTAGCACGATGCCCACAGTACAGTGCTAGGCTGTCCAATGAGCTCCTGCGGAGTGATGTGAACCCAGCAGGTCTCAAACTGAAGACGAGCGCTGTACACTCAGCCTCCTGAGCACCACATTGGAGACAGAGCCCAAGCGATCGGACCAGGGGTGTTTTCCTCCGCCCCACAATTGCTTCAGGGGAATGTTTGCTAATTTACATGTATCATCTATCACAAATCCTACTCCAAGAAAAACATGAGGAAAAACTCTTCTAGCGGGAAATGGGGGACGGGAGGGGGACAGTCCGTTGTCTGGGCGACGTCTTAATAGCCCCCATTAGTATTATTACTGACTCGAACAAAGCACTTAAGCGTAAATTAACCCAGGGACTTCTCCAGCATCCCGCAGGAGTAAGCAGGCAGTAAGTGGAAATTCTATTTTATAGGAAGCTGAGGGGTTCTGAGGACATAAGAAATCAAGTTCGTAATACAACATTGAGCAGCAGTAAGGGTCTGACGCTGTAGGAAAGGCCCACTCCTGCGGGAAAAGGCACGTGACTCCCACACGTGCTCTGGTCTCAATTCCCACTTAAATGCAGCCTATTTTCCACCCAGCAGGGGCTCAGAGACCCAGTTACCATAAACAGCTAGAAGTGGCAGCCGGTGGACCTCGATCTTCTGTGGTCTCTTCCAGTATCGGGGGAGTTTCACAGACAGACCCTGCTGCCAAGAGGTTATTACTTATCCTGAGTCTTAACCCTCTTGTCCACAAGAACAAAAGGCGTCTCCCCCCTTTTCCAAGACATCCTTCTGTGTTCTGAATTCCATGAGAGAAAAGTAGCCTTCTTTGTGTGTGTGCCTGCGTGCGTGCCTGCGTGCGTGCCTGCGTGCGTGCCTGCGTGCGTGTGTGCATGCGTGCGTGCGTGTGTGTGCGTGTGTCCATTGATCTGACGGGTTGAAGCCAAGGTCATAGATGAGATTTTAGGATAAGGTTGACTGGACTTAGCTAGAGGTGTGGATGTAATTCGGTGCCTTATTTAGAAATCCCTCTTCCGAAGTCTCGGTCATTCCGGCACAGGCTGGAGGGGGGGGCGGGAGGTGAGGGGGGGTTGATTATGCTCTATAGCACCCCCAACAGGAAGGAGCCAGCGGGGTGGGGGGGAGGGTAACAGGAAGCTCGTTTGACTCTATGGAGCTCCAGCCTCTGCAGTCAGCTCTGAAAATCCACAAAAAGAAAAAAAAAAAAATGGAGTTCAAGGACACATCAATGTCACATAAAATTCAGCAGAGTCCTTTACAGAGGAGCACACACATTATCTCTGCCCCTCTCCCCCACCTCTCCCCAGTAGTAGCCAGCCTCTGCAGGCTCTCTCTCTCTCTCTCTCTCTCTCTCTCTCTCTCTCTCTCTCTCTCTCTCTCTCTGTCTGTCTCTGTCTCTCTCTGCCTCTCTCTCTCTCTCTCTCTTTCTGTGTCTCCCTCCCTCCCTCGCCCCCTCCCTCCCTCTCCCCCTCCCTCTTTTCCTCCCTTCCTTGTCTTCCACTGCTATGGACTACAAAAGCAGAGGCACTTCCAGTTATGCCACACTGGACCATAAAGAGAGCAAGCCTTCTGAGGTTAGAAGTTAGGGGCTGTGGTCTCAGGAACATGATAGAGGGCTAGAGAAGACAGCTGTCCACTCCTGCAGCACCTAAGAAACAGCAGAGCTTCTGTGACAAAGGCTGGGTCCCTGGGCAGCCTGCAGAGGCAGTTTGTAGTTTTGGGGTTCATATTGGGATTCCTCCTGGGTCAGCTCCCTGCAGAGGAAGTGAATGGAAAAGGGGAGCGTGGGGGAGGTAGGGCCGCATCTTCACTTGAACCTCATGAACTTAAGCACCAACCTCTCAGCTGCATAGGCAAAAAGGGAGAACAGGGGCCCTCATCCAGTTCTGGTTCATTCCTGTTCCTCTGAGAGAGGCAGAGAAGTTATCCTGATAGAAATGGCTTGAATTTGAATATTCTGCTAACCAGGCAAATGCATGAGTCTAGCTCATTTGATCCTAACAATGAAGAAATTAGATGCTTTTATTTTTACCTGACAAACCGAAAACCGTGCAGTTCTTTGACGGTAACCAGAAGGGCTTCTTATAATCCCCTAGCTTTAGGCTAAGTAGACCTCCTATTCTAGTGCCCCCTGTTTTCCGTGTAGACATCCTATTCTAGCCCCCCGCCCCATTCTTCTCAGTGTTCCCTGACCACACGTATCTCCAGAGCAAAAGAGCTGACTACACGGAAACCCAGTTTTAATTAGCAAGCTCAGCACTTTGACGTCTTACACCTGCAAGGCTTTGGTATACCCGTTTTGGTTAAATTAAATCAAATTAAAGTTGTACACACCTCTCTTTAAATGACCAATTTCTAGGAGAAAAAATATCTTTCTTATTACAAATTTTTGTCTGATTTGGGCACTGTGAGTCATTGCTAGACCAATTAGCTTTTTTGTATATAAAGCTTATGAAATAAACCAAAAAACGGATAAAACATGCTGATGGGATCAGTCTCTACAGTACTCAAAGCCTCCACACCCTCCAGACCAGCAGCAAGAGTGACAGAAGGGGCATGGGGCTTATAAGGGTGTACCTGCTTCCTGATGGAGAGGGTGGGTTGTATTGTCTACTTTTCAGTGATCGCAGGTTAGATATCAGACTGGGCCAGTAGTTTAATGGCTGCAGACCTTCCTTCCTCGTCTGAAATTTCCTGACTTCAACCAGATCACTAAGGTTCCTTGAAGCATCCAGATTTTGATTCTGAGATACGGTGAATCTCCAGGAAAAAAGAAAGGAAGGGATATTGTTCCCACTCTATTGTAAGCCCAGCTGCGTTTATCAGATTAAGATGCGGAGTTCGTAAACGAGAAATAAAAGACTGATACAATTGAGAATTCACATTTGCTGGGAGAGCATCTCCTCTTGTCCGTATGGATCTTAACAATTTCACGTACGAACACATCATTGAAGAAATTATCGACAGAATGGTTCTCCCGTTTATCCACGTTCTTACTAAGACTAAAAAAATAACCATGTTGCTTTGTTATAAAACTGTATCTGAATAGAAATAGAAAAATGCAGTCCTCAACCTTTTCTGAACCAAGCCCTGTGCGAACTCATCATGGGGAACCATATTTTCTATGAGCTCAAAAGTAAGAGCGCCATCTGCTGGCTTGGTGCTCTAATAGCATCCTCACATCGTGGAATCTTCCAAATTTTGAGTCTATATGATGAAAACTTTGGGGATTTCAGTCATTTGATGTCCGGTTTGAAGGGAAAAGTTCTCTTGTCTAAATGTTGAAAACACAAAATATTGCTCTAAAGAGAAGAACGTATTGTGTTTCACACTACAACAGTGAAGGCGTCAAAAGCCAAACTTATTCTCTCTGAATGCTCCTCAAGAAGTTAAGGAGGATGGGGATGGCTCAGTGTGTAAAATACTTGTTGGGCAAGCATGATGACCTGAGCTTAGATCTCTAGCACCTATAAAAGCCTTCGTATGGCAGAGTAGACCTGTAATCCCAGCACTAGGGAGGAAGAGACAGGCAAATGCCCGGAGCTTGCTGGCCAGATAGCTTAGGTTTTCGTTTTGGTTTCGGTTTTATTTGCTTCTTTTATTTGTTTGTTTATTTATTTATTTATTTATTTATTTATTTATTTACTTATTTTCATTTACTTTGGCATTTTATTGGATATTTTTTGTATTTACATTTCAAATGTTATCCCCTTTCCCAGTCCCCCCCCTTCCCCCTGCTTCTATGAGCATGTTCCCCCCTCCCACCCACCCTCTCCCACCTCACCTCCCTGGCGTTCTCCTACACAGGGGAAACATGAGCCTTCACAGGTCCAAGGGCTTCTCCTCATATTGATGCCAGACCATGCCATCCTCTGCTACATATGCGTCTGGAGCCATGGGTCCCTCCATGTGTACTCTTTGGTTGGTGGTTTAGTCCCTGGAGTGTCTGGTATTGTTGTTCTTCTTATGGGGTTGCAAACCTGTACGTTAGTGGGGTCCTGCATCCCCTCCACCACAGGGCTCAGGCAGCTCAGGGAGGCAGGACACGGAAGGTTGACGTGCTTACCCCACACCTGCGCCAGGCTGGTGTCAGGCTATGAGAAACTGTGGACACCGCTCTGGGGGTGGGAAAGCGCAATCTGTGGCGCAGTACACTGCCAGAGCTGGCTGGGGGCGGGGAGGGGCGTCTCCGGGTCTCCAAGGAGGCCAGGGCTGTTGGGTTCTCAGGCTATTAGGCATCCAGGCTTCCCTGGAATGCCTCGGAAGAGCTGAGAATGGAGTGGGGACTCCCGGAGCTGGATCTAACCCAGGGCGGAGGGGAAAGAAGGGAAGCTCGGGCTGGTCCCACAGTAAGCTTGTGTTTGGTGGCTGCCACCGCCGGAAGTGCAGGGAGGCTTTCTTCTGGAGATTAGATGGAGGGTCTGTAGGCTGTAGGCGAAGGCCTCTTCTGTGGCTCCCCACTGCGGATCACAATGAAAAGAGCCAGTCTGTGACTTTAAGGCATTTATTGTCATGGCGGAAAGTGGATGAGTAAAACCATACCCCACTTCTCAGATTGGACCTGAGATTAAATACCTTTTGCAGGGGGGAGTGTCTGGGAAGGAAACTTTATTGGCCAAGCCTCCAGGCCTTTAGGTACCTCATCTGTATCAGTAAGGCTCTGGCAGAGCCTCTCAGGAGACATCCATATCACAAGCACTTCTTGGCATCAGCAAGAGTGACTGGGTTTGGCAGCTGCATAGGGGATGGGTCCCCTAGTGGGGCAGTCTCTGGATGGCCTGTCCTTCAGTCCCTGATCCACTCTTTGTCCCTGTATTTCCTTTAGACAGGACCAACTTTGGGTTAAAATTTTGAGAAGAGTGGGTGACTCCACCCGCCAACTCCACCTGCCTAACCTCTGCATATGGTCACTACAGGATCTCTCTCCTCTTTGTTCGGCATTTCAGGTAATGGGGCTCCCAGGATCCAACAGGGATGAGATTAGCTGAAACAAATAGTTTAGTTAAAGTGAGTTCTAGGTTCCGTAAGAAGTCCCGAAATTGAGAAAGACACTCAGCTGACAACACCGTCTAATCTTCCTCTGTTCTGTGCCTACACACAGGCAGATGCCAGCACATTTGGGGTGTTTATGTTGTAAGCATGGTGTCAATTATTAAGTTAACAGTTTCGACCTTAGTTTAACACTTGCAACCTGAGGAGCAACTCCACCAACAGAGATCAGTCGCTGAGTTAAGAAAGGAAGAAAGAGGGGTTGGGGATTTAGCTCAGTGGTAGAGCGCTTGCCTAGCAATCGCAAGGCCCTGGGTTCTGTCCTCAGCTCCGGGGGGAAAAAAAAAGAAAGAAAGAAAGAAAGAAAGAGAAAGAGAGAGAGGGAGGGAGGGATGGAGGGAGGAAGGAAGGAAGGAAGAAAGAAAGAAAGGAAGAAAGAAAGAAAGAAAGAAAGAAAGAAAGAAAGAAAGAAAGAAAGAAAGAAATTAATTTTGGATGAAAAGTCCAACCCCAGATTCAAGCATAGTTCTCTGCCCCATGCGGACTCCAACCAGCAGGGTTAAGTCCAGCCTAAATCATTTCCTGTGGGACTCCTCAGGAGTCCTGTGACATTACCATCTCAGCCACCAGGAGCACTTTTATTCTCCTTACTCCCCAAGAAACTCCTTCATACAAATCTCCCTTTTAAGGGCACTCTCCCTGCCTCTGGACTTTCTCAGAAAAATGTACCACACAAAAGCAGAATTCTTCAGTTTCCCAGTCAACTAAATCTGAGGCAATTCCAGGACAACTCGCCCCACTGGGAGGGTGTTACTCAGCATGGCCCTACAGAGGTGCGGGAGACAAACGACAAACGGAGTGATTTTATAGAGAGGGAGAATCTTGCTTCTTTTTACTATTATATTTGATACCAGTTTAAGTTTGCACGTGTGAAGGTGTGTATATGCCACAGTACACAACTGGACTGACCCCGCAAGTCTGTCCTTCCGCCTTGGGTTCTGGGGATGAACTCGTATTGTTAGACCTACACAGCAAGTGCTTTTACCACTCAGCCATCTCTATGGTCCTTTGTGGTTGTTTCTTGAAAGGGGGTCTCACTCTACAAACCTGGCTTTCCAAGGACTCAGTCTGTAACCCACAATGTCCTTGAACTCATAGCCACCCTCCTGCCTCACCCTCTCAAGTGCTGGGATTACAGATATGCACATCACACCCACATGTGATACTATTACTACTTATGCAGAAAGTCTCATAAAATTCAGTTTGTAGAGAGCATGTACCTGGAGAGACGTAATTGATCCAAACAGATGAGTTTCAATACTTCCTAGAAGCTAGGAAACCGAGTAGCACCATCCTCCACCTGCTTGCTGACTCTCTGCCTCATAAGGCAATGAAAATATCATGACAGCTTGCCCATTCTTGGCCTCAAAGGCGTTATCTTCTCAGGAGATAATTCTGTGAAACTATGTGGAAAAGCCAACCATTGAAATAGTAAATCAGAGCACTGGTGTATCCTAAGTGAACTCAGGCCTCCGCAGAGGCAAAACGTACGTAGAAGGAGGCAACGTTCCCACTGGTCTTCCACTCAAAGTTGACTTCGAGAATTGTTGCTCCTTATGCGTGAACGTGAATAAGCAAGTATGTTAGCCATAGTCTCCATGCTAAATTGAAACTCTTCTACTCAAGGGGTTGCTTTGACTGACAACATCGGGGACTTTGTTTCCACACCTCCAGCACTGGTACCCCATTTGCCTGAAGTTCACCATCTCCCGATGACCGGTTTTGTGTGACTCCAGGCTTGCCAAGGTACTAACAACAAGGTCGTAAAGCCCCACAGTCACAAGAATGCAGAGAACCACCAGTCACGGGCTTACAGCGAGTTACCAGCAATCATCCATGTGGAAGACATTTGGCCCTGTAAGCAGGCCGCTCTTCATCCTGGAGACACCCCACGTCGTCTACAGTAAAAGCATTCAAACCTAGGGCTAGTTCAGATTCGTGTTGCATCTCAGGTGAAAATGCTACCCACGTATGACTGCCCTTTCTTCCAGGGCACTCTGGGCACACAGGCTGTTTTAAACACTACTTGGTATTTTATAGATAGGAAAGAGCTCCTAGGCTCTCCATTTATTACACAGAGCCTAAAAGCCCAGAATAACCTGTGAAAGAGATACTAGGAAATTCGGTGCTGTAAACAACAGGCTGCAAGGTGCTGAGGTCTGCTAGAACTACCACGCAACCCACACGGCTGGCATGGCCTGGCAGAGCAAGTGACAATAAGTGGGTGCTAATACGGGCTTTTCTCCCAACACTGAGGGAATCCAGGAGGAGTTAAAAGAGTAGTGTGACATAATCAAACTTGCTTCTTAGATTTTTGTTGATATTTTTTTGCTCTGTACACACACACGTCCATGTGTGCACATTTGCATGTGGGCATGTGTACTGGGATATACATATGTACATATATGCACACTTATGTATGAGAATTTATTAAAACGGCATACAGGCTGTGGTCCAGCTAATCCAACAATGGCTGGATATGAACAGAGGGTCTAAGAATGCAGTAGTCGCTCACTCCCCAAGGCTGGATGTCTCAGTTGGCTTTCAGTAGACACTGGAATCCCAAAGAGGTAGGCCCTAAGTGACAGAATGGGCTTGCTAGCAAGGTAAAACAAGCAGGGGAAAAGCAAAAGCTTCCTTCTTCTACGTCCTTCTATAGGCTTCCAGAAGAAGGTGTGGCCCAAATTAAAGGTTTCCCTGCCTCAAGATCCAGACTAAAAGTGTGTCTTCTAACAGCTCAAATGATCTGGAGTAAAGGTCTATTTTCCTACCTCAAAGATCCAGATTAGAAGTGGATATTCCCACTTCAAATTAAGCAAAAGTCCTCCACAGTTGCCCTCCATACTTTTAGATTTTAGACCCAGATGTAGTCAAGTTGACAACCAAGAATAGTTGTCAGAGTGTGTATGTGTGTAGAGCCGTCACAGTTTACATGTATGTACATATCAGAGAACAACCACGGATGTTGTCCCTCTGGCAGTATCCACTGTTTTAAATATCGAGTCTCTCCCTGGCCTGACAATCGCCCCACATATCCAGCTGTTTCTACCTCCTCGGTGCTGGGATGACAAGCTAATGCAGTCACATCTGGGCCCCTTATTTTTAACATGGCTTCCAGTATCAAAATGGCAAGCACTTTATGAACTAGCTCCCCAGCCTCAGACTGGCTTTTTGGAATATAGCAAACTGGAGTCAGTACCAAATATTCCTGAGATGATCTGGATGAAAAGCCCTGAATTGCCTTTCATCAAGATCTGAGAGTAGCACGATCAGAGCCAGAACCCGAGGCCGGGGATGCAGCCCAAGTGGTAGAGGGCCTGCCTTGTGTGCACTTGGGTTCAAGTCCCTGTGTAACATAAACCTGGACAGTGTGGACACCTGGTATTCCAGTGCTTAGGAGGCAGAGGCAGGAGGACCAGACCAGAAGTTCAGATTCATCCTCAGATAAAAAGAAAGATCAAAGGCAACCTGGGATGCATGAGACCCTCTGTGGGTGTTTGGATGAAAATGACCCCTATAGGCTCATGTGTTTGAATACTTGGTCCCAAATTGATGTAACTGTTTGGGAAGGATTAGGAAGTATGGCCTTGTTGGAGTTATCAAAAGACTCCTGCTATTTCTAATTTGAGTGCTCTCTCTCTCCTCTCTCTCCTCTCTCTCCCCTCTCTCCCCTCTCTTCTCCCTCTCCTCCCTCTCCCCTCTCCCCTCTCCCCTCTCCCTCTCTCTCTTTTTCTCTCTCTCTCTGCTTCATGGTTGTATCTCAAGATGAGAGCTCTCAGGTGCTGCTCTGCCAACCATGCCTGCCTGCTGACATGTTCTATGATGGCCATGAATTCTACCTCTCTGAAACCATAAGCCCCAAATAAAATGCTTTCTGTCATGAGTTGCCTTGATCATGGTGTTTAATCCCAGCAATACAAAATAAAATAAAATAAAATAAAAATTACCCTATCTTCAAAAAAATAGTTCTTCTAACATGAAGTTCAGAAATTATTGGTGCAGTGTGACATAATCACATTGGATAATTGAACAAAATACTAAAACAAATCTGAATGTGACTAATAAAATTGTAGTCAAAATTAATCTGTTTCATTAGGAGACAAATTCCCATGAGGAAATCATATATATATTTTTATTGTAGTTCTCCTGGTTGGGTGTTTCCTGGAAAGACTGCCCACTGTCACAGATTAGACTACCCACTGTCACAGACTACCCACCGACACAGACTAGACTACCCACTGTAACAGACTAACTAATGACACAGACTAACTACTATCACAGACTACCCACTGACACAGACTACCCACTGTCATACACTACCCACTATCACAGACTACCCACTGTCACAGACTAACTACTATCACAGACTACCCACTGACACAGACTACCCACTGTCATACACTACCCACTATCACAGACTACCCACTGTCACAGACTAACTAATGACACAGACTAACTACTATCACAGACTACCCACTGACACAGACTACCCACTGATGACACAGTCTACCCATTATCACAGACTAGACTATCACTGTCACACACACTACCCACTGCCCCAGACTCTACCAATTGTCACAGACTACTCACTGCCACAGACTACCCACTGACGACACAGTCTACCCATTATCACAGACTAGACTATCACTGTCACACACACTACCCACTGCCCCAGACTCTATCAACTGTCTGACCTCCAACTACAAGGCTGGCTTTGATGGCTTGATTTATGCTGTACGTTCTAAAATATAATACTCTGTCATTTTTACCTGTCAGCAGGAAAGTCACTGCAGGTTGTCAGCTGTAATGAAAATGACATTTTTGCGGGGCAGTGGCACATGCCAAATTATATACTGAACTCTCAGAATTTACCATGGCTCGTAGCACGAGACTGAAGTTTGCTTTTTATGCACTATGTGAATGAAGGCCTCCCTGAGCCGAGTACAAATAAAATAGAAGCAAAGCCTGCTCTTGGTAACACAACAGGTTATCCTAAGACCTTGAACAGCGACTGCCAGTTCAAGCCAACAGCAGCTACCATTGCATCCAGAGCTTACTGGATAGGAAGAGCCCCACTGGACAACCTGAACTAGGATTTGTAATCTAGCTCCCCAGACCAGTGTCCAGAACTTTTGTGAATGGACAGATCTATTGACCTCTGCTTTCCCATTTGATGTTGAGGGTTTTTCCCCCGGAATTAGGGAGTGCAACCTGGGAAAAAACTTAAAGAACCTTAAGGAAGGATATACTCTCTTCTGGGTCACAGACATCAGCTTGGGGAAGAGGCAGGAAGAGTAAGCACAATCTCGGTAGAGATTCTCTATCTAGGTTATAAGAAATCTCTGCAAAAATTTGCTCTCATGGTTAAGAGATATATGTATAAGCTACTTTTTTTTTTCTTCACTGCAACAAAATACCTGGATAGAAGCAAACTTAGGGAAGAGGGGTTTACTGACAGAAGCCACCTAGGAAAGGCTGTGCAAGCAAGAGCGTTTCCTGGAGATGAGCCACCATTTTGTATGACTGCAATGGGTGAGCTCTGGAGAGGCTCAGCCCAGAGACTTCATCCCAAGATTGCTTCCCACTGCTGATGTGCCTTTCTTCCATTATTATATAGCCTAATGATTCCTGGGCATTAGCCCACCCTGTTGGGAAAATCTCCTACAGGTCAACATGAAGATGAACATTCATGAATTAATGCTGTTTATATGAATTACTTTATAGCATTTCTAGTTTGATTCAAATAGTTTTAAGAAGAAAGCTTAAATGCACACAAGGTAACTAAAACTAAGCCACTTTTAATCCTTGAAGGTATATCCAGGTTTATGACAGTAATTGTGTTTACATTTTATGGTGCCTAGTATTGACAAAATGTTATTTCCCTATATTAAACAGATGAATCCACACACACAAAAAAAGAAGAAGACGAAAGCTTAAGAGATGGTTTTAGTTGTTTTCCCAGAAAGATATAATAAAGTTAGAATCAAGAATAGAATGTGCTCCCTTCTCATAGAATAGTAAGTAAAGGCTACATAATTAGGAATACAACGAACTTTCATAAATTACACTAAGAAGAGAAGTAGGTAGGCTTGGGACAGATTTGTGATCAAGGAAAACCATTCTTTCTAGGTCAGGTCCAAGGATGAAGCCACTGGTATGCACTATGATAAAGCAAGGCCATGTGAAACCGTGGCTTTGAACTTATAATGAGCTAATAGAATGAAGCACTGCTTTGAACTTACTGTCAGTATGTCTGCTTGCCTATGTGTATGTACATGCATATGTGTGTAGATATAGGTATATGTGTATGTATGTAGATATGCATGAACACATATGGAGTTGTTGAAACAGGTGGTCAGGCCCAGCCAAACTGTGTGTGTCCATGTGTCTATGTGTGTGCTTGAATTCTCCCTTTCTTCCTTTTCTTTTCTCTCTGGCTCATGAAGAGTTAATGAACTCCAAGCCTCTTGCCTGGCCAGTGAGGAGTCCTTGAGCCAAAGAGAAACTATACCTTTTTGCCTAAATTCCCTGCTGCTATCAGCAGGAATCAAATTGCCAGAAGCCAGCAGCTTTTAGCCCACAGAATAGTGAAAAGTTAAAGACAGAAGAATTGCCAAAGGTAAGCAACTTTTGTCCACACAATTGCTGACAAAAGAATTGCCAAACGTAAGGCTTTGGCTTCAGTCACTGACTGTATACTTCTTCACTGCTTTCCTCAGTAAACCGGGTGCTGGGATAAGCCACTGGAGTTTACTGGGGTCACAGCTTGAAAGTGGGGAGGGGGGAGGACATGGTGATAGGAGAACTTGAGAGCAGAGAAAGGCATGGTGATAAAATGAGTCACATTGCATCCCAGCCAGGGAGAAGGAAAAGTCTCAACTCTTCTCCCTCTCTTTATCCAATCAGGGACTCCAGCCCACAGGATAGCATCACACACAGTCAGTGTGGGTATGCCCACCTCGGGAGAGCCTCTTGAGGAAGCTCTCACAGATAGACACACCCAGAAAGGTGTTGCCTACGTGATTTTGGATCTAGTCACATCAACAAATATCATTATGTATGATAGGTTCACTATACACCATGAATTTCTCAAGTTTATAAGGACGTTTGTGGGTTTCTTTTTTCTTTCTGTTTTGTTCTGTTTTGAGACGGTGTCTCACTATGTAGCTCTGGCTGTCCTGGAACTCACTATGCAAACCTAATTGGCCTCAAACTCACAGAGATTAACCTTCCTCTGCCTCTTAAGCACTGGTATCAAAGGCAGATACCACCATGCCAAGCCATTTGTGATTGATCTTCATTGCCAACTCAACTGGGTAAAGAAATGTCTAAGACATTAGTTAGGGTTTCCATTGCTGTAAAGAGACACCATGACCAAGGAAACTCTTATAAAGACAACATTTAATTTGGGCTGTCTTATAGGTTCTGAGGTTCAGTCCATTATCATCATGGTAGGAAGCATGGCAGCATCCAGGCAGGCATGGTGCGGGAGGAGCTGAGAGTTCTTCATCTTGTTCAGAAGTCTGCTAGAAGTCTGTCTTCCAGGCAGCTAGGAGGAGGGCCTCAAAGTCGACCCCCACAGTGACACACTCCCTCCAACAAGGCCACACTGCCTAAGAGTGTCATTCTCTGGGTCAAGCATATTCAAACCACCACAGTGAGGTGCACTCTAAGGTTGTTTCAGGAAGAATTAACTGATGGTAAATGTTCACAGTATGGGCATCACCTTCCTAAGAACTAAGGTAATACATACAAAGAGAAAAGGGGCACTCTGGAGGAAAATGGCAGCCCACACCTCCATAGTTCCCTGTCTCTCATCCCCTTACCCTCCCTTCACCCATATCTCTCTCTCTCTCTCTCTCTCTCTCTCTCTCTCTCTCTCTCTCTCTCTCTCTCTCGGAGTGTGTGCATGTTCTTGCATGCTAGCATATGAGCAAGCATCTGCCATATACTCCCCCACCATGCCTTCCCCACCATGATAGACAGTAACCCCTCAAACACTGAGCCCAAATAACCCCTTCCTCCCTGTACTGCCCTCTTGTCAGGTGTTTAGCTATAGCAGCAAGCAAAGCGTTGGTACATGACTTACTCCTCTAACTACACTGAGGTACAGCTTGATAGTGTCCTTTTACCCGGTGAGACAGAGGGGTGAAGTAACTTCCTCAACGTCGCATAGTGCATTAATATTGAAACTGTATCTCAAACTTAGACATCCGAAGCCCAGAGACTATGTCTCTTCATATATGATATTGTCTGCGTATATTCCTCCCTGGCCCTTAAAACTATCCGACTGTCTCTGTTGTAGACATCTAAGTATGTGACTGAAAGTTTGAGGAGGGAGAAGGAAGGAAATGCCTCACAAATAGATTTTGAAGCTGGAAAGATGGCTACACGGTTAAGAGCACATACTGCTCTTCCTCAGGGCCTGAACTTCCTTCCCAACAGCCATGTTGGGCAGCTGAGAACCACCTATAACTCCAAGTTCAGGAGAACTGATGCCTCTTCTGACTTCCGCTGTGCCTGAACTCATGTACACAGACTAGTACACAGGCACATGTACACACAAATCACTATAACTAGAGGTTTTGTTGTTTGTTTGCTTGCTTGCTTGCTTTTTAAGGAAGGTTCTTCTCTGGAACTTAAGTGGTGCATTTATTCTATGTAAATAAGATGCTGATCCAACTGTTCTCAAACATTGGCCAAACTGTATCCTGGCAAAGCACACCTCCAGCTGTTTAAGCTAACTTTTTAAGATTGGCTATTTTGGAGCACAGGTGATATTTTTGCACTACCCATGTAGACTGAACAGGAGGCCATGTCTGAATAATGACCCAGCTCTGGATAATCAATCACTGGCTTCAGTATAAAATGAATCTCCTCTGGCGGACATACAACTGAGACTTGCTAAATTGTACTTACAAAGCTCAACAAGGTGTCCTGTGCTGCCCTCCATGTCGTCTACTGACTTGACCCTCAGTGACCTCACACCCTGAGAACATATAGTCTCTGTGGGTAGGTTCCCAACTCTGAGAGTGCGCAGAGCTGAGACTGTTGGTCAGAACATGCTGGTAAATGGATTCACGACAGTAAGGAAAGCAGGTCATCTTTAGGAGTGGGTTTCCGCGTGTTAATTCCATTCACAGGAACTATGCTCCTACTTTGTGGACAGTGGCAATACAGCATACAGGTATAGCATAAAGGCCACTGTGATGGCCCAGCAGGGAAAGCACTTACCACGAAAGCCTGATGACCTAAGTTTGAGCCCAGCACCGCACTTCAAAGGGACTGCGGAGTGTTAAGAGCACTCATCACTCTTGCAGAGGACCTGGGTTTGGTTCCCAGAACACACACCACAGCAGGCAAGTTATAACCACCTGTGACTTCAGCTGCAGAGGATCTGACACCTTCTCTGGACTCCACTGTAGCTTGCAAACACAAGGTACACGTACATACGCATACAATAAATAATTCTTCAAATTAGACAATATATGCAGATGCTTCTAGCAAATGGGCAACAGTTAAATGCCTTCCTTTCCATCAGGTAGACTATAATACTTGCTATGATACAACAACAAAGGAACAAAGACAGACTCTGGCTGCCTCCAGGCACTCTTCACAGACATGGATCACCTTGGCACCAAGACGTTAAAGCTCTTAGCTAGGCATGGTGACTCGTACCCCAATGTCCCAGCACTCAGGAGATAGAGGAACACAACACAAGGTTAAGACCAGCCTGGGGTACGTAGCAAGAAGGAAATCATAAGGAACTTGTAAGCAAGTACATCAGAAAGGACAATTGGGTGTGGGACATTCTGCCTTAAGAAAACTGGGAATCAACTGAGTTCTCTTTGAATAGCTAACTAGGGGGTGCTTTGAGGGAACAAGAAAAGGCAAGGACTTAACTAGTTTCCAGTTCAGAAATCTGACAATAATCTCACCATGGTGACTTGGCATCACTTACAGTATTTATTTGATCACTAAGGGGTGATAACACAATCTGCTAGGGATCTAGAACTTTCTGTTTTGTCCCCGGCTTTCACAATGCTAACAAGTCATTAATCAACTCTGTATCCCAGCTATCTTTAAAACGGTTCTTGCCAATTAAAGAATTATTTAAGACCAGTAAATGGGAAACATGGAAACAGAAAGGAAATTTTTAAAAATAGTTTTCAGGACTTTGCCTGACTTTACAGTACATACTCTATTTCTTCCATGAAGCCCTGGTAAAGATCAAAATAAGAATTCATCTTCAAAACAATTTAATGATGACCTGTTGGATATTTTATTTTATTAGTCACTCAAAACACTAAGCCATGTTGAAATCATGATTATGACATATTACCTAATATTATCACTAAAGAACACATGACAGTACCAAATATACTTAATAAATAGCCATCTTGTGGAAGTCATTATTTTACACAACTCATCCCTTTACACAGTGGCTGCCATTCAATATACAATTACTTTAAATTATTTCTCCAGTAAGAGCTTTTTAAACATACTCCGTCTTTTAATTAATCCTCTTTGGGAAGGCATAAGATACTGAGGCAGAACTTGGTGGTCCAGCCAAGACCTTCAGGAGACCTTGGTAGCATCAGGGCTAAGGTAACTTCGTGGGAAGTGGTTGAAACCACATGACTGACAATTAAACATGACACAAGCTCTTATTTTGAAAACTGAGAACCAGTCAAATATTTTTAACAGTCCCTGACTTTCATTTCTACTCTCCTTTTTTTTTTTCAATTATTTCACAAAGAAAGAAGCTAGTTACCTGCTTCTTCACAAAGTCCATTCATTTGACTTCCCAACCACAATGGCTAATCTTGGTTTCCAATTTGACTGCACCTAGAATCAACCCAAGCAGTTGGTCACATCTTTGAGAAGTGCTCTTTATTAGATTATTTGGGGGTGGGAAGACCCTCTCTAAACCTGGACCACACCTGGGGGCAACCCACATTAAAAGACATAGAAGAAGAAAGCTTTTGCTTCATGCTTGTTTGCTTGCCCTTATTCTGGCTGGCAAGTTCATCTATCCTAATGCTGAGGCATTAGGACAAAACGGCAACCGACAGATTGGGGAAAGAGCTTTACCAATCCTACATCTGATAGAGGGCTAATATCTAAAATATACAAAGAACTCAAGAAGTTAGACTCCAGAGAGCCAAATAACCCTATTTAAAAATGGGGTACAGAGCTAAACAAAGAATTCTCAGCTGAGGAATATCAAATGGCTGAGAAGCACCTAAAGAAATGTTCAACATCCTTAGTCATCGGGGAAATGCAAATCAAAACAACCCTGAGATTCCACCTCACACCAATCAGAATGGCTAAGATCAAAAACTCCGGTGACAGCAGATGCTGGCGAGGATGTGGAAAAAGAGGAACACTCCTCCATTGTTGGTGGGATTGCAAACTGGTACAACCACTCTGGAAATCAGTCTGGAGGTTCCACAAAAAAATTGGACATTGCACTAACTGAGGACCTAGTTATGCCTCTCTTGGGCATATACCCAAAAGATGCTTCAACATACAACAAAGACACGTGCTCCACTATGTTCATAGCAGCCTTATTTATAATAGCCAGAATCTGGAAAGAACCCAGATGCCCTTCAACAGAGGAATGGATACAGAAAATGTAGTACTTTTACACAATGGAGCTATCAAAACAATGACTTCATGAAATTCATAGGCAAATGGAATGAACTAGAAAATATCATCCTAAGTGAGGTAACCCAATCACAGAAAAGCACACATGGTATGCACTCACTGATAGTGAATATTAGCCAAAAAGCTCGAATTACCCAAGATGCAATCCACAGTCCACATGAAGCTCAAGAAGAAGGATGACCAAAATGCAGATGCTTCACTCCTTCTTAAAAAGGGGAACAAAAATATACATAGGAGGGGATATAGAGGCAAAGTTTAGAGCAGAGACTGAACAGCCATTCAGAGCCTGCCCCACATGTGGCCTGTATACATATAGCCACCAAAAATAAGAATGATGGAACTAAGAAGTGCATGCTGACAGGAACTGGAGATAGATCTCTCCTGAGAGACACAACCAGAACATGTCAAATACAGAGGTCAATGCTAGCAGCAAACCACTGAACTGAAAACGGACCCTCTTTGGGGGAATTAGAGAAAGGACTGAAAGAGCTAAAGGGGCTTGCCACCCCATAAGAACAACAATGCCAACCAACCAGAGCTCCCAGGGACTAAACCACTACCCAAAGACTATACATCATAGACTGACCCATGGCTCCAGCTGCATATGTAGCAGAGGATAGCCTTGCTGGGCACCAATGGAAGGAGAAGCCCTTGGTCCTGCCAAGGTTGGACCCCAATGTAAGGGTTTGTTGGGGGAGTAGATGGGGAGGGGAACACACTTATAGGAGAAGGGGAGAGGGAGAGGATAGGGGCCTTATGTACAGGAAAGCAGGATAGGGAATAACATTTGAAATGTAAATAAAGAAATAAAAAATAAAAATAAAAATGTACAAATGATAAAAAAGAAAAAACCCACATCTTCAGGACTACAACAAAGACTGAAGAACACCAGCTCTCTCCAAATCCTCTCAGTCTCCAGCACCAGAGTTGGACTGCTGAGACATCCTGCCTCATACACCAGACCTGGACCATAGCCTAATTATTCCTTTTCAGTGTGTAGATATTTATTCTGTCAATTCTGTCCCTTTGGAGAACCCTGACTGATACACCAACATACCTTAACAAAGTATTTCTGATGCCCAAGAGCAAGTTGCAAAATCAAGGAAGCTCTATAAGGGAGACAGAGCTGAAAACAATTGCTACAGCAAAGTGCTGTGTATTACACAACACGGTGAAATGAAAGAAATACAGAAAGTAAGGACTGTGGAAGACATTATGGAAGTGGGAACAACTAAGATGAGTAGTATGTAATCAATGTTTTCAGACAGGCATTCATAAACTAAGGTATTCAAAGCAGCAAGAAAATATGAAAGATATGGTTGAAGTAGTCAAACCAAAAACAGTTACTGTTGGATGACACTACTTCTGGGGAAACAAAAACAAATGTCCATTCAACCCAGACAGGAAACTGACAACAGAACAAAGTAAGAATGCCATCAAAGTCCACCTTATAAACCAATGAGTTATTAGGGTTACTTATGTGAGTGTAGCCTCAAAGACATCTGTAATTAATATCAGCCCATTCCACAGAGGGTGAAAACTCGAAAATTGGAATCCTGGAGCTCTCTGAACAACTTGTAAGGAGTTCAACAGGTGAGAAAGTCTCTGCTCAGCAGTGCTTATTTCTTACATAACCTTGAGGAGAACCTTGTATATCTAGTAAGTTTCAGGAACTTCCTAAGACTCGTGAGCTGTTTATCTCCTAAGTCTTAATGAATATTCCTTTAGAACTTTTCATTCTTAAGGACCTTCCCCCAAGAATTGAGTGTTTCATTTGGGGAAATTTGCTATACAACACTGAGTAAACGACCCAAGTGGACAGGTAGAACTAGGAAAGACGATTAGGAGTAGTGTCTAGAGACATAGAAACACCAAATCATTAATTTATTTGACTGATTTATAGGCACATGTTCATCAGCACTTCCAGTGTGCTAAAAAAAAATTACCCTCAGTGTTATGGACACAGGACTTAAATGGCAGACAAGATCCATGCCCTGGATTCTAGTATTTTCCAGGCTGAGGGGTTTGAAGTTTAGTCTACAGGCTCATCAAGCTGAATGGGAAAAGCAAATTTATAATGGTGACTTTACAACTGTAAAAACAAACAAACAAAAAAAACAAACTAAACAGGCATGACTTAGACAGCAGAGTGAGTTTGTTCTCCACTGCCTCCTGTGGAATGATGTTATCTTTTCAAACACGTGTCTTTGAGAGGAATTTGTGAAGCATTTTCATTTTAAAATGTCATTTGAGCTTGACTCATTTCCCAAAATCATTGGCTTGTCTCACCTACTGGCTGAATCAGGGCCACACAGACTAAAGCCACATGTGAAAGAACATGACATTCTCAATTTCAAGAGGTCTTTCAATGAAGGGGCAGGCCACGATTCCTAAGACTCTCAAAGGAAGCAAAACTGATTTTAGTCCAACAACAAATTCTTACCAAGATAACTAGAACCTCCATTCTCCCAAACTCTATCATCTGCTCTGTGCGTATCCCAGAGTTCTAAGACTTTCCCAAAGCCCTGTAATCTCATGTGAGACGATTCCCTCAAAAAGTGATTTTCATAGAACCTTTCACTTTTGTGTTATTTCATTTGTTCCCTGAACCAACCAAAGACATCAGGCAAATCTGATGTGGTCAGAGCGTCTTTTAAAGTTTCCAATTTATTTTTATTTTATGTTTTTGAGTGTTTTGCCTGCATGTATGCATGTGTACAATGTACATGCCTAGTGCATAAGAAGTCCAGAAGAGGACACTGAATCCCTTGGAACTGGAGTCCAAAAGATTTGAGAGCCTGAGTGTAGATTTGGGGAGCTAAGCCTAGGCCATCTACAAGAGCACCAGAGGCCTTAACCACTGATCCATCTTCCTAACCCGGAGCCTTTTTAAAGACAGAAATAGTAAAAGTAAGAAACCAAAACTGTGACCAAGATATTTATACCTGTAAACAGCCTGGTTGGACTCTGAGTTCTGACAATGTTCTAAGCTTTACTTCCATCTATCTCTGATTACCCTAGCCCTAGCCCTAGCCCCATCCCCATCCCTAGCCCCATCTCTATCCAGCCATAATAGTGGTTTTCATTGCCAACACAATGACAACCAAATGACACACTCTAGAATCACCTATAAAGAGAAGCTTCAGTGAATAGCTGGCATGATCATCTTGGCCTGTGGGCATGTCTGTGAGGGACTATCCTGATTAGGTTCATGGAGATAGGAAGAACCTCGGCTGTGGGTGGCACCATTCCCTAGGTTGGAACCTGAACTGAGTAATGGAAGAAAAGGTGAGCTGAACATGAATTTTATCTTCATTTTTCTCTCTGCTCTTGACTGTGAATGTGATTACCTCCTTCCAGTTCCTGCTGCCTTGACTTCCCCAAAACAACAGACTATAACCTAGAATTGTTAAGTCAAATCCTTTCTGTCCTAAATCACTTCTGTTAAGTTATTTTAATCACAGCAACAGGAAATGAATCTAAGACAAGAGCTTTGTGACAGTTCCTTGCTCTCTTGATGATTAATTAATAACCTCTTCTAGATCTGTCTGACCTTCCTAAAATGGCTGTCTCAGTTTCAGAGCCCAGACAAAGCCGTCCATATTGAACAAAACCTCCCTCTAATTCTTCTTTGTCCTCACCAACCTCCTCAGTTTCTGCAAAGTTGAAGTCTAGTCAACCCATGCTGACCCTAGTGGGGTTCAGATTATTTTTAGATCAAGACTGACATATTCAGGCAGCAGAGAGCCAGCAAGACGCCAAGCTCAGTCTCCACCCTGGAAATAAAGAAAAATAGGAAGCAGACTGGTTGGTTCAGAGTCCCTTCAGATTTATAAGAAACTGAGAGGATGAAACTGAGAGACTTGGTGAATTAGCAATGACTCCTCACCAGGAATGCTTCACCTCAGCCAATCCTGGAACTTACTAAGTGAAACTTAGGCCATCTTAGGATTGTCAAAAATATTAAATTCACATGATATCCACAGATTTTAGCCACAGCTGCCAAGACTGAGGCCTAAGAAACCCACTGTGAGTCAATGCTATTCCCCTGGCAGTCACATGAGACAGCATGTGACTCCTCATGGGAGTCAGAAATCTTAGACAGCTTTGACATTTATGAGCCATGTAATACTGAGAAAATAGCCAGGAAGATGTTATGGCCACCACTGTGGCTGGTACAGCATTTGCTGTCACCACCTTCAGAGATCGTCAACCTCAACTGCAGAGAACTCTTCACTCCATGTCGCACCCTTCCAGAAAAAACAACATTCAATAACTAATCTTTCAAAAAGAACTGGAAATGTTAGCCCAAAGCAAAACCTAGCCCATCTTTGCAGCCTCTGGGCTAGTAATGAAATCAGCTGAGAATGCTGGGCTGGGTCTTCATCACAGTTGACTCCTATCCCAACCTGATCCTGCATCCTCCACTTCTCTCCCAATCACAGGATTGTCTCCCTAACAATAATTCCTAATCTCAGAAAGACTCAGGTCCTCAAAACACCCCCTTCACACAACATGGTCAAGAAGAAGTCAAAAATGCGTGTGAAAATGGACTATTGATAAGTTGGATCAAATGGAGAATAAGATTGTCCCTTTCACAGTGTTGCTCCAGGATGATAAATCAAAGGAGAGAAATATACCAAGTCCTTCAGAATTTAAAGGAAACACAGATTGCATGGAAGCCGAAACTAGGTGTCAACTGAGGGAGATGACTGATGTTCTAGAGCGAAAGGTACCAGAATCTGATGCGTCTCCGTGAAGAGACTTGCCTGGCGTGCAGGAGAACCTGGAGTAGACTCCATACTGAAAAGCACGAAAAGATGGTAGCCATAAACCATCTACTCAAAGTGAGACATTTCAGGGAGACCTTACGATTATGTTCTAGAGCCCTGACATGTTCTACTTTTTAAAATTTGGCTGATAAGAGTCAACCTTAAATATGGAACTCTAATCACAGATTTTTAATAGCATGTCAAAGAGAATAGATGTAAAACAAGGTTAGAGATTCATACCCCTGACTTCAAGCCATTACAAAAATATAAAGTAATCAACGTGTTTTAGTACTGTGATTAATATATAAATAGATATCAGTGGAATCTGGAAGTAAATCACGCGTTGGACTTAATTGTATTGTTTTTACAATGGTATCAAGGCCACTCAATGGAGAAAGAATGATCTCTTAACCAGATAATGCTGGGACAACTGCAGGCCCTCAAGCAGAAAGCTAAAGTTAAACCCTTCCCTCATGCCACACATGAAAATTAACTCCAAAGTGTTAAAATTCTTGTGGGGAGGGCAAAGACAAAGGGTGTTAGTGGCTTCACTCAGCAGTGAAGTGACAGGGCATTTGCCTGGTACGTGTGAGGACCTGAGTTCAGGCTCCATTATTGGGGTTGCAGGTGAGAAACATAAACAAATTCTAATTGAGATCTTGGATTTGGTAATGATTTCACAACTGTGACAATTTCTCAGCAATGTCACAACAATGAAAAGCTTTAGTGCTTCATGTGACAATACCAAAGAGGATTAAAAAACAAATCTTAAAGTGGAAAAGAAAATATTTTCTACCACAAAACCAATAAAGGTTTAATAACCAAAGAAGTCTTGCAGCTCAGCAATGGAAACACAAATAAGCCAAGTGAAAAGATGGGAGGGGGGCCTGAGGAGACCTTCATCAACTAGAACATTGTATTTACCACTAGCCATTAAAGAAATGCAAATTCAGACCACAGTGTGATATTTTTAGTACCCACTAGAATAGCCATAGTCAAAATAATAAACAAGTGTTGGCTGTGATGTGAAGACCTTGGAATGCTAGGCTGCTGGGACCTGAAATCACCCAGTTGCTTCAGAAGCACTTGGGCATGTCCTTACAAAGGAACAGAGGTCTAGAGAGGGGGCTAAGTCAGTAAAGTCTTGATTTGTTTTCCTGTGACTGAGGTAAAATGCTCTGACAAAGTGACTTAAGAAAGAGTTTATTCTGGGTCACAGTTCAAGGTTACAGTGAGGAAGTCAAGCCTGAAGGAGCTTGAAGCAGCCGGTCACATCTTATTCACAATCAAAAAGCAGAGAGTGACGGGGGCATGCTAACTTTATTTTCACCAGTTTATCCTGCCTGGAGAGCAGTTCCTGCCATAACTAAAATGGGTCCCCATGTCAGTTAACACAGTCAAGATGATTCTCGCACAGGCGTACAGAGGGCCTCCAGGTGATTGTAGGTTTTGTCAAATCTGCATAATTAATGGTAACCATCATAACTCCACTTCTTGTCAATTTAATCCCAAAATAACCTTCCTATCCTTTACTCCTAGGCTCATGACTAACTTATAACATAATTTATATTTAACTTGCATCCAGTACAAAGTCCTCAGGATCATGAACAGTTCCAATACTTTCAAAGTTCAAAGTTTAACTCCAAACTTTACCTATTTGCATCATACAATGGCACAGAGTAAACATTCCCATCCACAATGGAAGAAACAGTGCTGAGTCCTGCACGGTCACGCAGAAGGGACAGGGTGACACAGGTTCCTGCCCCTGGAGCAGAGCTGGCAGGGTATGGGCCTCCACACGTGTTGAGAGTGGCTAGGCATAACATTTGTTTGTATAACAGTGTACATATTTTCATGTTCTGCCTTTGGGGAATGTTCTCCCTATTAAGGTTAATGACTCCATGATAATTAGAAACAGCACAAGTCTGGGAGGCAAGAATGTGTTCCTTAGTAAGGTGGTGAACACAGTGCCTGTCAGGACAGCTCTTAAGGCTGTGGGAAAGAACTCTAAAAACATGAGTTCAAAAATATATAAACAGGATTTTTCATCTATACAAAATATAAGATGCAATATGAATTATATGAAGAGCTTCACTGACCTAAAAGAACCAAGACAGCTGCACTGCGATATAGCTTGTCAGAAAGATATTAAGGAGATGGAGATTTACGAAGTGGTATTCATAGGACAAGATGCCACCTAGATAGCTTATTGTCTAGCTTACAAAGGCAGACAGATTTCTGAATTCATTTGCTATGTTAAAAAAAATGTACTTGCTGTCTTTTCTAAGAATCAAAGGGCTAAGGTCATAAAATGCTGATTCATGGAATAATCAAAAGGAAACCCGGGATAAAGATTGAACTAATGTGTAAATAAATGAATGGGTTTTGGCCTGCAAGAGATGAGCTATCTAGAGAGCTTTTCTAGCAAAAGAGAACTGTCTCTAGCAGAACACAGAACTGTCATTCTTTTGCCACTCCCAAACACCCCTTCCCCAAGACTCTCTTTCCAAGCCAAGGCCAGTCCTTGGCAAACCAGGATAATTAGATTAATCAGCAAAGAACGATCTGATAAAAGCAAACCCAAAATCCAGCAGGGTAAACACTAAATCCTGAAGCTCCATGCCCAGCATCTGGGGCTCATGATATTCTGGTCTCTGAATGGTTTAAGTAGTGAGGCATCCCCAGTTCTACTGTCTTCAGGGCTCACAAATTCTCTCAAGCTTGCTCCATTCTGTGCCTTAAGCTTTCCCAAGCAGACATCCCATGGTCCTGATATCTCCACTGCAGATTGGGCTTTACCTTCATGGCTTTACATAGTGTCCTCTCAGACTCTCTGCAGACCCTACCACACACTGGTCTTATATGCTCCTTTATTTTAGGGGGG
Organism: Rattus rattus; assembly: GCF_011064425.1. Classification (NCBI taxonomy): domain Eukaryota; kingdom Metazoa; phylum Chordata; class Mammalia; order Rodentia; family Muridae; genus Rattus; species Rattus rattus. The sequence continues at coordinate 8,802,531 of NC_046159.1, forward strand.
CAGGGAGTTTGGGGGTGGTTAGTTTGCTTTGGTTTCTTCAACTTTGCATCACACTAGTTCTTGACATCAGAAATACTTAGTCAAGGAATATTGGTTTTTCAACACAGGGTTTCTCTGTGTATCCCTGACTACCCTGAAAGTCAATTTGCAGACCAGCCTGACCTCAAACTCACAGAGATCTATGTGCCTTTGCCTCCCAAGTGCTAAAATTAAAGGCATGCACCACCACCACCTGACTGAGCTGCTCTTCATATCCTATATCTTTACATCATTCAGGTCTTCAAACCCAGCCCCACATGGGACCAGCAAAATGGCTCAACAGATAAAGGCTGCCAAGTTTAATGACCCATGTTCAATCCCTAGACTCCAGAGAATGGAAGAAGAGAATCAATTTCTGCAACTTGTCCTCTGATCTTCTCTCTCTCTCTCTCTCTCTCTCTCACACACACACACACACACACACACACACACACACACACACACACACACACACACACCATGAATATTTTTTAAAGAACCACATAGAAAATGCAGCCAAGCTCTGCCACCAACTCAAGATGAGCATGAACCCTGGGACCTCAGTTGCATCCGCTCCTATGTGTTGACACTGAGGAAACATTTTTCTAGGCAGTAACCTTTTGAGAAACAAAAAATCTCTTAAACCTATGCTTTCTTCCTTTGAATAAATTTGGATCATCACAATAAGGAGCCTCTGGTGAATAGAGCTTTGCTTACACTTAAGTCAAACTGTACAGCATGAGAACTTGAATCTGATTCCCTAGAAACCTGTGTAAAAGGCAGGTTGCGGCATCATGTGCTTGTAGTACCAGTAATAAGAAGGCAGAGACAGGAGGTGACTGTGGTTGGCTGGGCAGCTAGTCTGGCCAAATCTGTGAGCTCTATAGGGGGTGGGGGGTCATATGATTTGAGATCCTGGCAGTGTCTTTGGACAGAGTGTTTATGTGCTTATAGTTGGCTCTCAAATGCTTATAGAAAGTGACTGCCCTAGTAGACTTTTCAAAACTCCCACACCCAATAGAAAAAGGAATCATAGGCTTTGAGAAGATGATAAGCAGTAAGTCACAGAACCCCATGCATAACTAGAGAAAGACTCAAGTATAACTCCATTTGCCAAAAGGATTAGCACAATGGTCATGAATGTGGGTCAGTATCAGTGAGAGGTTCACTGAGGCATGCATCCATGTGGGACAGTGAAAGACCCTGGTTCCAGGTGGAGGAGGTCCATGACCCTGAAGGATGGTAGGCATTTGCCTGACCCCCAGGAAACCAGGCCGGTCACTAGTTCCCAGACTTGTCTACAGATTTAGGGTTCCTGGCTCCCAAGAGACCCAGTGACTTTCCGTTTATGGCTGGTGCCTAGACACTTGTAATTCTTGGATTACAGAGGTGTTGTATGATTTTCAGCAAGGCTCAGCAGGTAAAGTTGCATGCCGCCAAGCCTAACCAACAGTTTAATCTCTGGAGCCCACATGGTAGAAGCAAAGAACTGGTGCCTCAAAGTTCTCCCCTGACTGCCAAACTCAGCTGTGGCATGCTCTCAATAAAACAAATAAATAAGTGTCTACAAGAGGAGGGAGAGTGGGAGGGAGGGTGGGAGGGAGGGAGACCATGATTCTGAATAGAACAGTTAACAATGATCTTCTAGTCATCCCTATCTAAATTGTTGTCAAACAGCCTCAAAGAATCCTAGAGAGTGTTTCTTATGTTCCAGGTCTCTCAGAGTTTGCTGGTGCTATCATTTTTAGTCTGAATAGATTACCTCACTTCAAAGAATTCAAAGCTGAACATTATTTCTTTTAACATCTTCCTCTCTTCCTTTCTCAGAGAACAATGTATCCCTTTCCAGAGCAGGATTAATCTTTAGCCCTTGGCACTCACCCTATGGCTTCCTGACATCTTCTGAACAGTATTTTATCAGCCTTAACCTCTATCTGAAGGTTTCTTTTTCTATTACTTTACTAACCTCTAAAATATTACTCCAGCAAAATCTTAACCCATTTCTACTGAGATTCTTTCGTTTTAGAATCTAAGTATCATTCCTCTTGGGAAGGAGGAGGAGGAGAAGGAGGAGGATGAGGAGAAGGAGGAGGGGGGAAGAGAAGAAGAAGAAGAAGAAGAAGAAGAAGAAGAAGAAGAAGAAGAAGAAGAAGAAGAAGAAGAAGAAGAACAACAACAACAACAACAACAACAACAACAACAACAACAACAACAACAACAACAACAACCTTGACCCTTGAAGTCTGGCTGGTTCTTGACAAGTATGTATGTTAGTCCCCTGCTCTTCACTACCTAACAGTTGCCTAAAACAACCACCGTATTTACTTCATTTGGGGCCCCAGTTTTTTTAGTTTTATACTTTTGCATATTGACCCCTCAAGTCCCTCCCATTCTTACCCACCCTCTCTACAAATCTCTTTCACATTTATGGGTTTTGTTGTTGTTGTTGTTGTTTGTTTGTTTGTTTGTTTGTTTGTTTGTTTGTTTTGGGGCACTGAAATTAACCAAGACCACCTGTACAACCCTGTAATTGGAAAACTGCCCTGGGAGCCTGGTGGGCTCAGCAGAGGGCACACAACTGCAGGCAATGATTTCCCCTCTCCCAGTATATTTCAATAGCCAGTAGCTCAGATGTCACTTCCTTGATTGATTGTTGACAAGGCCAATTCTGTTTGCCTCAATTAACTACCATCTGGATTCTATCCACAGCTATCTCATACTCAGAGAGTACAGTCTGTTATGATCAACCCAGAAGGCAGAAAAACAAACTCATGGGCAACTGGTCCCACGCACTCCAAGTGAGGAAGCAGAGAGATGGACCTAATGCTCAGCTCACTTCTTTTGATTCAGTCTTGGACATCAACTCATAGACTGGTGGCACTCACAGTAAGAGACTCACAGTGCAATCTAGAAGCTTTCCTCACAGACATGCCAGGAGGTTTGGTGCCTAAAGACTTCCAGATCCTGCCAAGCTGACGGTCAGTATTCGCCATCATAAATGAAAGCACCATCAATCAAATGGGAGAAGATGGGTTGAGTAAGACTCGATTTGAGGAGTTACCATTTCACTTCAGAGAACATCGAGATGTCCATAGACATCCAGGTGATATAGTTGCATAAGAAGATGAATATATGAACCTACAGTTCTGGGGCTGTGACAGAAAGACATGATTCATAACATAGGTGTGGAGGTGACAGTCATGGCAACACAGCGAGACCACAAGAGGCAAAGAAACTGTCAGGGCAATGAAGGCACCTGAAGTAATGAAGAGAGAATCAGAAGACAGTGCTCCATCTCCTCACACACAACGTGACTTACTGCACAGTGTGTTCCTGTTTCCTATCAATTCTAGAAACATAAAATCATACAAGAAGACATAGGAGAGGGCCTGGCTTAGCGGGCAGTCAATAATCGTTTGGAAACCAATGAGGGGTGGCTCATCAGTTAAAGAATACTGGCTGATCTTAAAGAGGATCCAGGTTTGATTGCCAGCAAGCACAACACCTGGTTCACAACCCCCTGTGACTCCAGTTACAGAGACTCTGATACTCTCCTCTGGACTCTGAGGACACCTACACTCACACAGATACATACACACAGATACATACATGTACACATAATTACAAATCTTTTTAATCATGACAAAAATGATCTTTCCCAAAATGGTTCTTCTCCAAACAGATTGTTTTTACATTTTCATGTCCATTGATGTTAACATTGGAACGTTTAAGAGTAACGCAGGAGGCTAAGTGCTGATTGGTCTTGGGGTAATAATCCCTAGCACTCAATTCAGTAAATGGTAGAGCTCTGGATATAGAAATGCTTACTTAAAATGTCTGTGAAGTGGCCTGTGCCCGGAGCTGACCCCGCCCCACAGCTCTCTGTACCCAGATCCCATGGGGAAGAGAGCTAAACTCTCAGAAGTGTGAACAACCCTAAGAGCACAGGGGAGACCACTTCTGTTCACATTCTTGGCCCAAGAGGAACCCACCTGGAGCCCTCAAGACACACAACCTAGGAGTAGTCTGGGACAGGATCCTTCTGGTTTCCACCTGCCCCCACAGCTGACCTGGTCCCATGGCGAGAGGCAAGCACAGGAATCTAAGCAACAGAAACCAAAACTACTTGGCATCATCAGAGCCCAGTTCTCCCACCAAAGCAAGTACTGGATATCCCAACACACCGGAAAAGCAAGATTTGGATTTAAAATCACATCTCATGATGATGATAGAGGACTTTAAGAAGGACATAAATAACTCTCTTAAAGAATTACAGGAAAACACAACCAAATAGGTGAAGGAATTGAATAAAACCATCCAGGATCTAAAATTGGAAATAGAAACAATAAAGAAATCACAAAGGGAGACAACCTTCCAGGAAAGAGATCAGGAGTCATAGATGCAAGCATCACTAACTGAATACAAGAGATAGAAGAGACAATCCCTTGGGCAGAAGATACCATAAAAAAACATTGACACAACCATCAAAGAATATGTAAAATCCAAAAAGCACCTAACCCAAAACATCTAGAAAATCCAGGACACAATGAGATGAAAACTAAGGATAATAGGAATAGAATAGAGCAAAGATTCCTACCTTAAAGAGCCAGTAAATATATTCAACAAAATTACAGAAGAAAGGGGATTTAGCTCAGTAGTAGAGCACTTGCCTAGCAAGCACAAGGCCCTGGGTTCGGTCCCCAGCTCCGGAAAAAAAAAAGAAAAAAATTACAGAAGAAAACATCCCTAACATAAAGAAAGAGATGCCCATAAACATACAAGAAGCCTAAAGAACTCCAAATAGATTGAACCAGAAAAGAAATTCTCTCATCACATAAGAGTCAAAACACCAAATGCACAAAACAAAGAAAAAATATAAAAAGCAGTAAGAGAAAAATATCAAGTAACATATAAGGCAGACCTATGAGAATTACACCAGACTTCTCACCAAAGACTATGGAAGCCAGAACATCCTGGGCAGATGTCATACAGACCCTAAGAGAACACAAATGCCAGCCTAGGTTAATATGTTCAGCAAAGTCTCAATTAATATAGATGAAGAAACTAAGATATACCTTCACAAAATCAAATTTACACAATATCTTCACACAAATCCAGCCCTACAGAAGATAATAGATGGAAAACTCTAACACAAGGAGGGAAACTACACCCTAGAAAAAGCAAGAAAGTAATCTTGCAACAAACCCAAAGGAAGAGAGCCACGCAAACATAATTTCACTTCTAACAACAAAAATAACAGGAAACAACAATCACTATTCCTTAATATATCTTAACATCAATGAACTCAATTCCCCAATAAAAAGACATAGACTAACAGACTGGATATGTAAAGAGGACCCAGCATTTTGCTGCATATAGGAAACACATTTCACTGACAAAGACAGACACTACCTCAGAGTAAAAGGCTAGAAAACAATTTTCCAAGTGAATGGTTCCAAAATCAAGCAGGAGTAGCCATTCTAATATTGAATAAAATTGACTTTCAACCAAAAGTTATCAAAAAAAGATAAGGAAGGACACTTCATACTCACCAAAGGAAAAATCCACCAAGATGAGCTCACAATCCTGAATATCTATGTTCCAAATGGAAGGGCACCTACATTCATAAAAGAAACCTTACTAAAGCTCAAAGCACACATTGCATATCACACAATAATAGTGGGAGACTTCAACACCCCACTCTCACCAATGGACAGATCATGGAAACTAAAAAGAGACACAGAGAAACTAACGAAAGTTATGAACCAAATGGACTTAACAGATAGCTATATAACATTTCATCCTAAAACAAAAGAATATACCTTCTTCTCAGCACCCCATGGTACCTTCTCCAAAATTGACCATATAATCGATACAAGAAGATTGAAGTAATCCCATGCATCCTATCAGATCACCATAGACTAAGACTGGTCTTCAATAACAACAACAAAAAAAAAAAGCCCACATACACATGGAAGATGAAAAATGCTCTACTCAATGACAACTAATGAGAATGAAGGTACAACATACCCAAACTTATGGGAAACAATGAAAGCAGGGCTAAGAGGAAAACTCATAGCTCTGAGCACCTACAAAAAGAAAGAGGAGAAAGCATGCATTAGCAGCTTGACAGAACACCTAAAAGCTCTAGAAAAAAGAAGGAAATACACCCAAGAGGAGTAGATGGCAGGAAATAATCAAACTCAGGGCTGAAATCAACCAACTATAAACAAAAAGAACTATACAAAGAATCAACAAAACCAGTAGCTGGTTCTTTGAGAAAATGAACAATATAGATAAACCCTTAGCCAGACTAACCAGAGGGCACAGAAACAGTATCCAAATGAACAAAATCAGAAGTGAAAAGGGAGCCATAACAACAGAATCTGAGGAAATTCAAATCCTACTACAAAAGCCTATACTCAACAAAACTGGAAAATCTGGATGAAATAAATAATTTGCTAGACAGATACCAGGTACCAAAACTAAATCAGGATCAGAGAAACCATTTAAATAGTCCCATAACTCCTAAAGAAATAGAAGCAGTTATTAAAAGTCTACCAACCAAAAAAAAAAAAAAAAAAAAAAGCTCAGGACCAGAATGGGGTTAGTGTAGAATTCTCTCAGACCTCATACCAATACTGTGCAAACTATTCCACAAAATAGAAACAGAAGGAACACAACCCAATTCCTTCTATGAAGCCACAATTACACTTATACCTAAACCACACAGAGACCCAACAAAGAAAAAGAACTTCAGACCAATTTCCCTTATGAATATAAACACAAAAATGCTCAATGAAATTCTCGCAAACCAAATCCAAGAATACATCAAAATGATCATCCATCATGAACAAGTAGGCTTCATCCCAGGGATGCAGGGATGGTTCAGTGTATGAAAATCCATCAAAGTAATCCACTATATAAACAAACTCAAAGAAAAAAACACATGATTATTTCATTAGATGCTAAGAAAGCATTTGATAGAATTCAACACCCCTTCATGTTAAAAGTCTTGGAAAGATCAGAAATTCATGTCTCATAACTAAACATAGTAAAAGCAATATACAGCAAACCAGTAGCCAACATCAAACTAAGTGGAGAGAAACTTGAAGCAATCCCACTAAAACCAGGGACTAGACAAGGCTTCCCACTCTCTCCCAACCTATTCAATATAGTACTCAAAGTCCTAGCCAGAGCAAGCAGACAACAAAAGGAAGTCAAAGGGATACAAATTAGAAAAGAAGAAGTCAAAACATCACTAATTGCAGACCATATGATAGTATACTTAAGTGACCCCAAATATTTCACCAGAAAACTACTAAGCCTGATAAACAACTTCAGCAAAGTGACTGGGTATAAAATCAATTCAAACCAATCAGTAGCCTTCCTCTACTCAAAGGATAAACAGGCTGAGAAAGAAATTAAGGAAACAACACCCTTCACAACAATCATAAGAATATAAAATTCCAAAAACCAAGTAAGTAAAAGATCTGTATTACAAGAACTTCAAGTCTCTGAAGAAAGAAATTGAGGAAGATCTCAGAAGATGGAAAGATCTTCCATGCTCATGGATTGGCAGGATTAATATAGTAAAAATGGCCATTTTGCCAAAAGCAATCTACAGATTCAATGCAATCCCCATCAAAATTCCAACTCAATTCTTCATACAGTTAGAAAGAGCAATTTGCAAATTCATTTGGAATAACAAAAAACCCAGGATAGCAAAAACTATCCTCAACAATAAAAGAACTTCTGGGAGAATCATCATTCCTGACCTCAAGCTATATTACCAAGCAATACTGATAAAAACTGTATGGTATTGGTACAGAGACAGGCAGGTAGATCAATGGAATAGAGTTGAAGACCCAAAAATGAACCCACACACCTATGGTCACTTGGTCTTTGACAAAGGAGCTAAAACCACCCAGTGGAAAAAAGATAGCATTTTCAACAAATGGTGCTGGTTCAACTGGCGGTCAGCATGTAGAAGAATGCAAATCGATCCATTCTTATCACCCTGTACAAAGCTCAAGTCCAAGTGGATCAAGGACCTCCACATAAAACCAGATACACTCAAACTAATAGAAGAAAGAGTGGGGAAGAATCTCGAACACATGGGCATAGAGAAATATTTCCTGAACCAAACACCAATGGCTTATGCTCTAAGATCAAGAATGGACAAATGGGATCTCATAAAACTGCAAAGCTTCTGTAAGGCAAAGGACACTGTGGTTAGGACAAAACGGCAACCAACAGATTGAGAAAAGATCTTTACCAATCCTACATCCAATACAGGACTAATATCTATCCAATATATACAAAGAATTCAAAAATTTAGACTACAGGGAGACAAATAACTCTATTTAAAAATGGGGTACAGAGCTAAACAAAAAATTCTCAGCTGAGGAATATCAAATGGCTGAGAAGCACCTAAAGAAATGTTCAACATCCTTAGTCATCAGGGAAATGCAAATCAAAACAACCCTGAGATTCCACCTCACACCAGTCAGAATAGCTAAGATCAAAAACTCAGGCAACAACAGATGCTGGCAAGGATGTGGAAAAAGAGGAACACTCCTCCATGGTTGGTGGGATTGCAAACTGGTACAACCACTCTGGAAATCAGTCAAGTGGTTCCTCAGAAAAATTGGACATAGTACTGCCTGAAGACCCAGCTATACCTCTCCTGGGCATATACCCAAAAGATGCTCCAACATATAACAAGGACACATGCTCCACTATGTTCATAGCAGCCTTATTTATAATAGCCAGAAGATGGAAAGAACCCAGATGAATGGATACAGAAAATGTAGTACTTTTACACAATGGATTACTATTTATCTATTAAAAACAATGACTTCATGAAATTCATAGACAAATGGAATGAACTAGAAAATATCATCCTGAGTGAGGTAACCTAATCACAAAAAAAAAAAAAAAAAACCCCACTCACAGATAAGTTTAGCCCAAAAACTCGAATTACCCAAGAGGCAAACCACAGACCACATGAAGCTCAGGAAGAAGGACAACCAAAGTGTGGATGCTGGATGCTTCAGTTCTTCTTAAAAGGGGGAACAGAAATATTCACAGAAGGAGATGGAGACAAGGTTTGGAACAGAGCCTGAAGGAAAGGCCATTCAGAGACTGCCCCACCTGGGAAACCAGCCCATATACTCACAGCCACCAAACCCAGACAATATTGCTGATGCCAAAAAAGTGCATGCTGACAGGAGCCTGATATAGCTGTCTCCTGAGAGGCTCTGCCAGAGCATGACAAATACAGAGGCGAATGTTAGCAGCCAACCATTGAACTGAGAATGAGATACCCATTGGAGGAGTTAGAGAAAGGATTGAAGGAGCTGAAGGGACTTGCAAACCTATAAGAACAATGCCAACCGGGGTTGGGGATTTAGCTCAGTGGAGTGCTTGCCTAGCAAACACAAGGCCCTGGGTTCGGTCCCCAGCTCCAAAAAAAAGAAAAAGAAAAAAAGAACAATGCCAACCAACCAGAGCTCCCAGGGACTAAAGATACCATCCAAAGACTATACATGGACTGACCCATGGTTCCAATTGCATGTGTAGCAGAGGATGGCCTTGCTGGGTACCAATGGAAGGAAAAGCCCTTAGTCCTGCCAAGGCTGGACCCCCCCCAGTGTAGGGGGATGGGGGGGAGGTAGGAAGGGGTGGATAGATGGGTGTGGGAACACCCTCATAGAAGAAGGGGGAGGGGGATGAGATAGGGGGTTTATGGAGGGGAAACCAAGAAAGGGGATAATAATGTAAATAAAAAATATCCAATAAAAAATGTGTTAAGTGATTTTTCTCTTTTGTATCTATGAAATCAAAACTGTATATCTTCTTTGAAAATTTATTAAGCGATGCCATTCATAAAAAGTTTCAATTAAGTATGTGAAACTTTGCCCACTGGGGCCTGTACTGTTCTTCTCTGAGACAATTGTGAGCTTATAGAAAAGCCCATCTCTGGAGAAAAATTGAAAATATTGAATTTCATTAAGAAAAAATAACTGTGCTCTCATAATTAGAGTCTCACAGGATCCTGTGTGAACTACCCAGGGCTTAGGCTTGGAAAGACACTGCTCATATGTACTTGCTCTGTCTGACGGTCTGACTGTCTTTCTCTGTGTCTCTCTGTGTGTCTCTCTCTGTCACACTCTGTGTCTCTCTCTCTCTCTCTCTCTCTCTCTCTCTCACACACACACACACACACACACACACACACACACACACACACACACACACTGAGCCTCCTATATTCTCCCTTTTATTTGAAATGAACCAGAGGAGTTTAGTACAGTTCTCCTTTGCTGTTTAAATTTCCATACGTGTAAATAATACATTTTCACCATATCCACCCACCACTATCTCTTTCCAATTCCCTATACTGCCCCCACCAGTTCGCCCCACCAACTTACAGAATATTCCAACAATCATTCATTTTTGACAATATATCCAGAATGGATCCTTGCCCTAACCCATGACTGATCCACTACAAATCATAGCTACAGTCCCAGGCTGTACTTAAGCAATTCTGCTGACTGGGCCTTCCCACCTCTCTGGAGATATAAACTCCCCAGCTGTCTTTACATCACAGATCTCCTCTGTACAGAAGCCCCCACTGAGAGTCGGTTTTTAACTTGTCAAGCATTACTCCCTCCTGACCATCCCATCCCAAACACTGGATATCTGCAGAATGATTCACCATTAAAATGATGTGTGAATTTCCATGTGGAATTACTTCTAGTCCCTTAAATGGCATGTCTTGGGGGCCTCTGTCTACAGTTTTGATTAATCAAAATAAATTGTCCAAAATCAACTAGCCATTTATGTGTTTATATGATTGTAATCAGTGTGTGTGTTTCTCCCTCAGTAATGTCTCCTTTGGAAAGACCAAAAAGGCTTCCTGACTCCATAACAATCACGCCCACAGCTCCTTCTCAGAGAGTTATAATAAGCAACCATCAGGTCAATCTCTGAGGAGCCAGGAAATGTTAGCCTTTTCTCTCCCTTGCTTGAATGAACAGATCAGACACATGGAACAGGTGAGATCCCAACTTACCCCCTCCCGAAATCAGCTGGGACATCATATGCCCAAGATTGCATCCAGTGACCACAGTGCTTAGTATAAAGTTGGTATGCCCTTAGGGTCAAATCCTTGCATTGTTCCTGCCTCTGCTGATTTCCACCGATGATAGAGGGCCTTCACTGTGTCTTACCGTTCTCCTACCTTGACTATGAAAATAGGTGTGCTACCATCTCCATCCCCAGATTCATAAAATGACAGATAGATGTGATACGTGTACTGGGGTCCTTCACAGTCGACACATACACAACCCAAGGCAAGCATTTTCTTTTCTTTTATGTGTATTATGTGTGTGACTGTGTGAGTTTATGTGTACCGTGTGTCTTCAGGCACCCATAGAGGCTAGAAGAGAACATCATATCCCCTAGAACTGTAGTCCTTGGAAGAATAAGAAGCACTCTTAAGCACTGAGCCATGCCCTCAGCCATAGCATGTTATTAAATCTGTGACTCAGACACATCACAGTGTATGATGCGCTTGCGATGAGGGAAACACCTTGGGTTCCACCCCCTGTGGCAAGTGTTGTGATTCTCCCAACTGCTCTATGGAATGGGTCAGTGTGTTTCATGGAGGAGGAAAATGACCTTAGAACGAGACATCCCCACAAGCTCACGAACTCATGCAGAGCCGTTTCTACCTCTCACTCGGTGCCCTTCTATTTTTTTGAAACGGCCCAAAAGTCAGTCATCCAAAGAGAACATTTTCCTTATAGCCATATTTTAATTGCTTATAAATTACTATGGGTTTTTTTGTCCTTGAGACAGAATCCCACGAATTGCAGGCTAGCCATGAACCAATATACACACGTGCGTGGATGGCACTGTGCAGACAAAGTTGACCATGACCTCTTGAGCCTCCTGGTCCTACCTCCCAAGTGGCACCATCACACCAAGTGCTGGTTTCAGAGATGGGCGCCATCACACCAAGTGCTGGGATCAGAGGTGGGCGCCATCACACTCCAGTCCTGGTTTCAGGGATGGGCACCATCGCACCCACCTCCAGTTGATATTTTTACTACTTCCCAGCTTATCTGTCGGGAGATTTCATATGTGTGGAGGTTCGAATACATGAGGTGCTAAGATTCATCTAAGGTTACTTGGTGGTTTCCACTACGGGATTATCTGCTCCGAAGTACGTACGGTAAGCTGCTATGTTCCTTTAAGAATGTATGAGAATGTTCGCCGCAGTCCTGTTGGTACTGAGAGAGAGAGGGGTGTTGACTTTTTACGCCACATTCCATTGCATACAACAACAAGGACGAAGAAAGAGCCGTCTCGTGCAACGGGAATAAAAATCTAATGGTGAGTCAGCAGTACTGGGACAGTGGGTCGCCAGATCTGTGCAACAACAACGACAACACCCAGGAAATAAGGAGAAGCTCTTCCTTGGGAGCATTTAAATAAATTGCAGAAACAAGCAAAATTCTTTTTGTTTTAAAGTTAAGGTGGGAGTGACACTGCAGGTTGCAATGAGGGTAGGGCTGGGCTTCTAAATAGGGTCTGCCTGGTGTTCCCATATGAGTGGCTGCAGCTTGTGGAAACTGGTTGAGCTAGGGACTGCAGGCTGCACTGTCAGCCCGTTTCCCTCTAACGTTCTTCACCTACAACAGCTGGAACTGCTACCTTGAACAACTAAGCCATTAGTGCCTCACCAGTTTACCTCAGTTGGAAACTTGGCTCCCCACCCCCACCCCCCACCCCCCACCCCCATGAGCCCCGCCTGTGATCCCTGGGTCCCCTTGTTTATCCTCCTCCTCAGCCTGTCCTGCTCTCTTCCCATACACAGTTCTGGCTTCTGATGCTAATGAGAACAGATTTTATTGGATTTCAGAAACTCATTTTTCCATCTCTGAATTGGAATGGGAACCATAACACAGTTGCTGGAAGACAGTTCACCACCCAGGCCTAAAGACAAGGATGGATGGCAGACAAATCCTTCTTTCAAACGTGTATTATGATGTCCCTTTGATCCCGACATTCTCCGTTTAAATCCACACTGAACTGCATGACTTTAGAGCTCTGCTGAGGATGAGTTCTCACTGCAAACTGGAGAGCTTGATATTTACCCTCCTACTCTTGACAGTTCGTTTTCAAGGTCAAAAACATTAATTCAATTTCACGTGTTATTAAATGATACAGTGACATTCCAAATCCTCTCTAGTCTCAACTGTAACTCTTTCCCGGCCTTGATTAGTCTGGCCCATCAGAACCATAGCAACTAGGATTGCTCCCATACTTGGGGAGAAATAAGTCAGCTGATGACTTTGCCAAAGGAAATAATTCCTGGTGCAAAATTAGCAATATAAACACTTCCTATTGAGAGGTTTTGTTGTTTTGGTTTGGTTTGGTTTGGTTTTTTTGGTCTTGTTTGGTAGTGGAGAAGGAGTATGAGTGTGTGTGTGTGTGTGTGTGTGTGTGTGTGTGTGTGTGTGTGTGTGTTTTCTATGTGTGCACATGTGTGAGGACACATGTGGAAGCCAGGAGACAATGTTGTCTTCTTCAATCATGATTTACCTTATTTTCTGAGACAGGGCCTTTCACTGAACCTAGAGGTCACAATTGTGGCTAGGTTGGCTGACCAAAAGCCCCAGGGAGTCCTGCCTCTGCCTTTCTCCAATGCTGGGATTATAGGCACATATCACCACGTGTTATGTTTTGTTTTTATGTGGATGCTGGGCATCCAAACTTAGCTCCTCATACTTTCCTGGCAAACACTTCACCTACTGAGTCAACTCCCCATCCTACTGTTCTTAAACTTCATGATCAACTACAGTATAGACCGTTATCAAGTAATTATAATTTCTAATAAAGAATCTGGCCTTGAAAGGTAGGGAGATAATTGGTGGGTAAGCATACTTGTACAGCAAGCACAAAGACCTAAGTTCAAATCCCCAGCACCCATGTTAAAAAAACAAACACTGGCAATAGACATACACCCCTGTCGTTCCAGCAATGGGTATAGCAAGCAGGCAGATCTCAGAAACTCACCGGCCAGCTAGCCTAGCCAAAATGGTAAACGTATGGTCTCATGAGAGACCCTCTCTCCATGCAATAAAGCAGAGAGCAGCACTGGAAGACATCTAGTGTCTTCCTCTGACCTTCGCATGACACCACACAGGAGTCCACATGGAAGCGTGTATTTGCACACTTACAAGCATGCACAACACACACAATTTGGTGTAGACAACTGAGAGTCCGCACCTATAATCCTAGAGGCAGAAGGGGTCAGGAGCTCAAAGTCAACCTTGACTGTGTAGTGAGTTCGAGTCTAGCCTGAACTACATGAAGTTCCACCTCAAAAAAAAAACAACAACAATCCGACCTAAATAGTTTCTAAATTGCTTTTATTGGGCCATCCAAATGTTAGTCTTTATTTTTAATTGTTATTATAATCAATCCATAAATGCAAGTTTCAGTCATCTTTAATGACTGTAATTCAGAGAACTGATGTTGTGTGCTATCAGGGTAAAACCTACAGGAGGAAGACAAAAACATTCAGATGTGATGCACGCCCTTAATCCCGGCATGAGGGAGGCAGAGGCGGGAGGATCTTGGTGGACTGAAGGCCATCCTGCCCTACACAGCAAGTTCCAGGTCAGCCAGTGTTGCATAGTGAGACCAAAAAAAAAAAAAAAACTGTTTAAAGAATACTAAAAACAAAAACAGGTAAATCATACTTTATCCTGTCATAGAGAGAAAAGAACCTCTGTGATTTGACAGACTAGTCAAATTCTCTTGTAATAGTCCAAAATCCTTAGCCAATAAAAATGTGCATACTTGTAACTCCTCCAGTCTAATAAAAATAGGATACAGTCGCTGGTAAATGTTTTTAATATTTAGATCCCCAAAACTGCGTTACTCACTGACAACTGTGTGGGAGGGAAACGTTGTCTGTCTTTGGAAATGACTCGATCCCCGGGACCAGGCTTCTTCCTCTGAGTGACGGTGATTTCTATGGCAACCCCCCATCTGCTTCCCACTACTTTCACAGACTTTTCAAATTAAGCTCACACATGTCAGTGTTCCAGGATTATCTCTGTGTTTGCATAAACCATATGGCTCATTGACAGAGTCGATTATGCCAATAACACTGGGGAAATATTTAAATGCCGTGTCTGCTACGTAAGAAAAAAAAAAGTGATGTAAAATGAGAATGGCGCTGGCAGGGAAGACACTCTCGATATAAATTCATTCATGATTGATACAGTTCGGGTTTCGTTTCGTGAGGCAAAGCATCACGTAGCGCAGGCTAACCTCATACTTGCTGCATAGCCAAGCAACGAACTCCTGGTCCTCCTGACTCAGCTTGCCACGTGCTGGAATTACAAGCTACCATACCCAGCTCTTAGTCCGCAGTAAGCCAATAATCACCGTCTTCTCTTTGTGTTCTAAAATATTAATTAAGTGACTTGGATTCTATGAATATTCTAAACGAAATATCCTTGAGTTTAGCAAATATGCAATCTACAGAGACAGCCTGAGGTTCCCGGCAGAACTGTGTGCGAGCATCCTTGACAGATGAATTGTATAGCTATTGCCAAGAATCGTGGTCCCTTACAAATGTAAAACTCACTAACGGGGAGGGACTGAATCAAGCAAATTTGGAAACTCTCCTCACTGCCAAAACCTACTTGTGTTACTGGAGGCGATCTTCGGAAATGACCGGGTCCCTGAGAAGTGCCCTGAATTGTTTAAGGTTCAACCTCTAACCATGATTTATTCTTCTTCCATATCTGACGACGACCTCTAGCCATGGGGTCTGGGAGTGGAGAAGCCAATGGAGCTCTTAACCCCTAACCACTGAAACTTTGAAAGGGAACTATATTAATGACTACATTTCCTGTTTCAAAAACCACTCATTTAAGGAGCCTTTTTTGAGGCTGTAGGATCTAATTTTAGATGACATTGCTAAATGGGTCCGCCCCCCCCCGTTTTTTTTTCAAGTACGCTGGTTTGCCTTGCATGTGGAGAAGGAAGATGTGTATCCGTGACCCTAACGAGATGCCCTGTTGTAATCCCCTCCGCCACTCTAACTTGACCCCGTGCCCCACATCTCCCTGTATTTGTTTCCATCATTTAAGAAATTCCCAGGAGAAACATTCACGCTCGAGAAAGGGGAGCCATTACATCTGGGCTCTGCCCGTGTTCATTGCCCTAGCAAAGAGCAGAACTCTGAGAAAACAGGATGAGGTATGGTTTCATTGGGGGGGTCTGTCAAAAAGAAAAAGCAGACACAGGTGAGTGAAAAGGGTGAACTGTTTTACAGATTGGGCAAGGCGTTCAACGGCAGGAGAACATTACCTGAAGCACAGACACGGAAGGCCAGAAATAAATTCACGTTTTAGTTTGTTCCGGGTGACAGCTGCCCTAATGCAGTAATTCTTAGTGTTGTTTGGATCTCTGGTCTCTTTGACTAGACAGTAAAACACTACAGGTCCTTTCTCCAATGTTTCCTGGGCGTGTGCTACATAGCATAGAATGGCATATGATCTGCGCATGCGCTGTGTCACATAGAATGGCGTGTGATCTGCTCTCCTTTCTAATGGCAGATAATACCATCCTACATGCATGCTCCGGTCTTGTTTCTGTTGCTGTGAAGAAATGCCCTGACCAAAAGAAAGCACGTTAGGCGGGGACAGGACTATTTGTCTTACAATCCGGGGAATTACGGTCCATGGCTGGGGAAAAAATCAAGGCAAGAACTTTTCATAGCTAGCGAGGTTGCCCGCAGTCAGAGGTAGAGAGAGATGACTGCCCTCGTGCTTGTTTGCCCACTTGCTTGTTTGCAGCTCAGCCGGCCCTCTGAAGCAGGGGAGTCACAAGCGGTATCGTAGCCTGGGCTCAAGACAGGACCCTTGAATAAGGAAAAGCAGTGTAGTTGAAATATCTGCCTTTATTTCACAGCTCGAAGTCTCCAGATGCATCAGGTTGAGAATCCCTAAGGAATCCCTGCACTACGAAGGAGTCGTTCAGTGGAGAGCACTTGCCGTGCATGCTTGGAGCCCTGGGCTCAACCCCTAGTACCACAGACAAAACAAGAAAAAGTGAAGCCAAGCAGGTCCTCTGTTGCCTTCGTGTCTTTCCTTGGCTGGTTTAAGCTTGTGACTTAGATTCCACATGCCTACCAGGGAAGTAGTGTTATACGCCCTAATTGTTTGAAACTAATACTAAATACACAGGAATAAGTGACACCAACACACAAAACACAGGGTACCTTCAGTAGCTGTTACCTAATATTATGATGATTAGTACTAAGTCTTAAAATATTTAATTCCTAAGTTAGCATCCTAAACCAGTGTATAACTTCTCACACTGACCAAACTCTGACAAGAAGCAGCCAGAGAGAGGAGGGGTTTATTTTAGCTCAGTTTGTGGTAAACCCTGATAGGGAAGACATGGGAGCAAAGTTCTCCACAGTAGCCGGGAGCTAGGAGTGGGGGGGGTGGGGAAGGAGGCCTTCTGAGAACTGCCCCCTCCTTCGCCTTACTGTTGGTGGAACAGGACTAAAGAACACACAGGAAGTAGAGCCTGAACAGTGCCCCCTGCTGGGGAGAAAGTGTTCACACATGCAACCCTATGGGGGACTGTCTTGGTTAGGGTTTTACTGCTGTTAACAGACACCATGACTAAGGCAACTCTTAAGATTTATTTATTTTATTTATATGAGTACATCGTAGCTGTCTTCAGATACACCAGAAGAGGGTGCGGGATCCCATTACAGATGGTTGTGAGCCACCATTCAGTTGCTGGGAATTGAATCCAGGACCTCTCAAAGAGCAGTCAGTGCTCTTAACCACTGAGCCATCTCTCCAGCCCAAGACAAGTCTTATAAAGGACAGCATTTAACTGGGGCTGGCTTACAGGTTCAGAGGTTCAGTCCATTATCCTCAAGGCGGGAACATGGCAGCATCCAGGCAGCCATGGTGCACGCGGAACTGAGAGTTCTACATCTTCAACTGAAGGCTGCTTTGGAAGACTGACTTTCAGGCAGCTAGGATGAGGGTCTTAAAGCCCACACCCACAGTGACACACCTACTCCAACAAGGCCACACCCACTCCAAGGAGGCCACACCCTACCCAACAAGGCCACACCTCCAAATAGTGCCACTCCCTGGGCCGAGCATATACAAACCACAACATGATATTTCACATTCAGCAAACGATATACTTTATTCTTTATAAACTAGGAATTGCTTTTAGGTTTCGCATCTATGAACTGAGCAACCTTAGCTTTATCTGCATGATTCTTTTTATTTTTATTGATGTGTATGTATATTTGTATGTATGTCATGTGTGTGCAGGTGCCCACAGAGGCCAGAAGAGTATGTGGGATATCCCGGAGATGAAGTTACAAGTATGACCTGCTTAACATGGGTGCTGGGAACCAAACTGGGTCCTCTGTAACAGCAGCAAATGCTGTGAACCCCTGAGCCATCTCTCCAGTGTCTCATAACATCTTCACAATGTCTCATCTCAGAAAGAAAGAAATCACGGAATATGGTTTTGGTGAGTTGTCCTGGACAGGGGCCTAAACCCTGAACTGAACACAGCTTTCTACAGTCAAACCAACTAATTACTTTTATTATTATTATGCAATAAAACGCTCTTTCTCTCTCTGTGGAGCACCCCCAACATCACCCACCTTTAACAACGCTGGTGATGATATAAGGAAAGATGAAGTAAGAAAACTAAAAGCAGGCTGGGGAGGTGGCTCAGCGGTTAAGAGCACTGACTGCTCTTCCTGAGTTCAATTCCCAGCACCGCACCCACATAATGGGATCTGATGCCCCCTTCTGGTGTGTGGGTGTATATGCAGATAGAGCACTCATATACATAAAATAAATGTTTGGGAAGAAGAAAAGAAAATTGGAAGCCAAGACTAAAATGTTGGGAGCTAGAAAATGTAAATTTTGGATAAAGGGTAAGTTTTAAAATCAGAAAATCTGGCATAGGTGATGTTATTTTTTTACCATGTGTTCTAAATAAACCATTTCTTGGGTTTTTTTTTTTTTTTCTCTTTCTGAGTAATTCTTCCGAGCATTTCAAGGAGCACACCGACCAAATGGAAAAAGCCATTTTCATTTGTCTGAGGAATAAAACTGTACTAAAAATAAAGACATGAGCAAGGTTATGGATTTAAGATGTTGCCTTCGAAGCCTCTTCAGCAGGAGGAACACATCGCACGGGACTGGTGAGATGGCTCAGAGGTTGAGTACACGGTGCTTCTGCAAAAGCCAGAATGGGGTTCCCAACATGCCTGTCAGGAAGTCCCAACCACCTGTATCCCCAGCTTCAGAGATCCAGCCTCTGTAGGTACTGCATGTACATGTGGATATACGCATACACACAGACACACACATGCACATAAATAAAATACATCTTAAAGAACAAATCTGGAGAGATGGCTCCATGGTGAAGAGCACTGGCTGCTCTTCCAGAGGTCCTGAGTTCAAATCCCAGCAACCACATGGTGGTTCACAACCATCTGTAATGGGATCTGATGCCCTATTCTGGCGTGTCTGAAGACAGCTACAGTGTACTCACATAAATAATATAAATCTTTTTTTAAAAAAGGAACGAATCAAGGGAGTAAAGAGCAGATTGCGTTGGATACTGTGACAAACACCCCTGCAGACAAGGGAACCATGATCTCCCAATCAATAGTAGCAAATGCTTAAAAGGAGCTACCTTGGGCTGAAGAGATAGCTCAGCAGTTGAGAGCACCTACCATTCTTGCAGAGGATCTGGGTTCAGTTCCCAGCATCCACAAGGCAGCTCACAACCATCCCTAGGTAC